>NW_007728723.1:168279-181701 GCF_000696425.1 Galeopterus variegatus | reverse complement strand
CCACCCAATTTGCTTAGACCAACCATCTGGAAGTACTTTTTCCCTTTATTGCCTTTTGACACTTTGCCAGCTGAAAAAAAAGATAGAAGATGAGAAAATTATAAAGATACTGGTTTTAGTGCAATTAATTTTAAAGGAAATGCTAATTTTTCATTTTCCAACACACGCATATTTTAAGTTCCCCTAAGCCTTCTTTAGTAATTATTTGTTCTCCGGTATGTATGACAAATTGGTTAGATTCCCGTGCTCCCTCATGCCATTATTTTACATCTGCACATCTCACATGCATCTGTTCAGTGATCATAGTCACTTTATTAGGTAGGAGAACTCCATCTTACAAGTGAGGGACCCCAGATGCTGAGTAGTTAAGTTCCTAGGAAAGGTACAAAGACTCTATGCTGGCCAAAGGTTTTTTTCCTTTTTGGGATGAAACTTTGTTTAACAAAGCAGTGTTTCAAAAGCTGCATCTTAAAAATAACTACTTATACTAAGCATTTTTAAATAGTTGACTTACCACCTAAAAAATAAAATTCTGTAATTCGAGTCAAAAGTCTATCTGCTTAAATATGTGTCCTGTCTCATGGTGACCCAGATCTTCTCTTTACTTTGTATCAGGTAGACTGAGTTTTGGGAGGCAATGAGTCATACAAAAATTGAGACCCATGTATGAAAAATTATGATATTTATAGAACATCCATCTGTGAGAGGATGTAATATTAATAGTGGACCTGCTACATGCAGGCACTGTCCTAGGCATTTTTCATATGTTATTTCAATCAGTCATGAGGGGAACCCTGCGAGGTAAGGGGCTCTTCGTCCCATTTAATGGATAAAGCTGAGACAGAATTTATGTCACTTTCTCAAGGTAGAATCATGAAGCTGGGATTCATTCCCAAATCTGCTAACTCTGATGCTGGGAAAAATGACTCACATTTTTATTCTCATGGTTGTGAATGATACTTATGATTGATACTTTCTTCTGGTGAGTAGATCCAATAGGTTTTGCTAAGGTTTTGGATGCATTTCTTATTGCGTTTGCATGAAGATTTCTTAAAGAATTTAGCAATGTTTTCATATTATGTGTGGCAGAAAGTAGAAGCATCTGTCTTGCTGATGAGTTCTAGACAATGGCAATGGACTTTTTCCATCTGTTAATATTTATGCAGGATCTGTGATATTTAGAGGCTGAATGTCAATTTATTTCATCAAATCTAATCAAAGGGATATATTTTTATTTTTTGCTCTTTAGTGAGACTATATTGCTTAGACATCAGTGGAAAAAGCAAGAGAAAAACCGTCATCTTAGATAAAAGTAATTTTTTCTAACTTTTAGTTGAATCACTGGATCTTGAATGCATCTGAGTAGTTTTCCATATCTTATGCATTTTTTGCTCTTTAGTGAGACTATATTGCTTAGACATCAGTGGAAAAAGCAAGAGAAAAACTGTCATCTTAGATAAAAGTAATTTTTTCTAACTTTTAGTTGAATCACTGGATCTTGAATGCATCTGAGTAGTTTTCCATATCTTATGCTTCATTTATTGTAAATGCAATTGTTTTGTTCAATAGCATTCCTTAAAGTCTCAAATATTAAGATGAAATATGATGATTAAAATAATGTTGGTTTATGCATGTGATATGTGTTTTCCTAAAGCAATTACATAATACATTTTTATCTCATAGCAACAAAAGAGTTAGGTATCCTTTTAGTTCTCATCCAGTTAGGCAAGAAAGACTGTGGATGATCATTAGGAATCAGATCCTCCTAGACAGAAAAAATGTTAGGAAGTTTTCTCTTTCAGTTTCTTTGATGAATTTCATTTACTTTATAGCGATTTTTACATACCTGTTTTGATACACACCCGTTTGATACATACCTTGTTTGTGTTCAGTGAAATTCATTTAAAGGACCAGTGATGAACTTTCTAAGTGCTAAGCTGTTGGGGAACTCAGAATACAGGAATGTTTCAGAAACATATAAGTTCTTAGGGCTGTGTAATCTGAATTTTATTAGGCATAGGGACCTTTTGTTGTCCATGTGTTACAAAACATTGTAAAGTCATATCTGCTCTCACTTGCCTCCCCTTTCCTGTAATTATGGATACTCAATAGGGTAACAATACATCGCAATTTAATTTTTTCAATCTGTGCAATGACTTCAAGCATTTATTCCTACCCTCTCTTCTAACCCCCACTTTCAGACACACATTCCAGCAGACCTTATTACTCTTTTGAATTCATGCTGTTTTAAGGCTTGAGTTTCTTCTTTACGAAGTCCCACTGGAATGTTCTGAAAGGCTTTGCCCTCCTGTATCAGTGTATACCAGCTGATATACCTGATTACCTGAGTCCTGGCTCCTCTCTGCCCAATACTGTGAGTGTGCCATTTAGGACTTGATTGCTCTGTGCCTAAACTTTCAAAATCTTGCCTAAGGCTTCAGTTAAGTTTCTTCTTACTCTTACTTTAACTTCATTATTTCTGGTTAATCTCTTATATATCTAGTGTATATGCTTTTATGTTTGCGATCATACCATAGGTGGTATGTGTTTAGATAATGCCCTTCCTCCCTCCCCAGAGCACTCCCCCAACAATATGGGAAACACGGTTGCTCACCGTCCTGTCACTGGATAATGTTATTTCCCATTTTGTGGGGGACCTGCCCATTGTTCCCCAAATCCCCTTCACTCTTGACTCCTAGAAGCCCAATGCCTGGACACTTGACCTTGTATCCCCTAGCTGGGAATGCAGATTTTCTTTTATCACCTGCCAACGCTCATTCCACACACATTTCATGTGATGGGATGCATGGAATGGTAGACGTTGTGGGTGAAACACAAGAGGTTGCTGATGGATGGATATATGAATGTTTTGCTATGGTAATGAAATCGCTTTATACAAGAAAATAATAGAAATGGGGACTGTTCAGTGTAGAAAAAGGTAATAAAACAGTAGAGGAATAGCAATACAAGCAGTTCATAGTTTTAATTTTATATAGATCCCTGATCTGAAAGTCTAAAGAATATTATAAGTCAATTAAGATAATCGTTCTAAAGATCATCATGCATAGTTTTTTAGGTACAGGGTAATCTGGGAAGTGGCGGACTGTATTATGTTTTCATAGAAACAGTTCTTTAGGACTTAATTAGAATAAGCAGAAGGGAGGAGAAAAGGAAACAGCACTTGGAATTCACAAGATTGATTTTCTCCTCATCATTTACTGAGACAGGACGACACCTTCTTGGAGGAGACAGAATCTTTCATTTCAGGGAACACTTTGCATGGATTTACCTAAGACCCTGTGTCTCATTCTAGAGGAATGCTCTAGTACTGTCAGTCACAATATTATTTGGCCGTAACTAGCCTCGGTTTATTGTCCTATAAGTTAGAAGTGGTGGTATTTTCTAATCATGATGGCATATTTAATGTAAGTTATTTTCATGAGCACAGTGTGATCCATTGCAGTGGTGATGAGCTGTCTTCCTGGCAGTGGGTAATAATGTGACTTGACTGTCAGTCTATGGGTGACCTGTGAAAAGTGCTCAGACCCTTCTGGTTGGGGATTGTGTGAGACTCAGGAGTGTCTTCATGGGTGTGCAGTGAGGGACACATTTGTTTCCACTTCAGGCAGCTTCATGCTGCTTAGATATGGGCTGAGATGCACAGCCCCTGAGGGGCTGAATTCAGAGGATGCCTACTATATAGATAAGGTATAGAGTGCACTTGCAAAAACTCGCTTCCTGTTTCTGTTTTACCCCAGTGCATAGCTGAATGGTGTCCATTTACACTTTATTAAACTCTGGAGCCCTCAAAGAACATACTAAGGGTGTGCTGTTTTGCCCTGTTTCTTTTGCCAGGGCTGGAACAGCTAGCTTAGTTTGCATGGAGGTTGAGAATAGTTTTGGAAGTGGTGTTGTAAGCTATTTTATTTATAGTTACATAGTGTACATCGTTTTTCAAATTATCACAGGATGAAATGAGAAATCCCTTCATGGAAAAAAAGTCCAGATGGAAATTGTCATTTGCTGTAACTCAAGAATAAATATAGTAAGTGATAGAGAATGCTCTGTTGTGGAAATGTAGGCAGCTTATATGTTTTTTTTTCTTTGATGGCAGATTTTTTTATTTACTTATTTATAATCTGTGAAAAGAGTAGCCTGGATTCCTTGAAAGATTAAAGACAAGTGAAATGAAAATCCTGATCATTGGGAGTTTGACTGCTGAATGAATGCCCAGGGAAATCAGACAGTAAAGCAGCCCCAGGAAAATGTAACAAAACGCTTTCAAAAGGTGAATAAAGAAAGGACCTGACTCTTTGGAGCCTTTGTATATCAAAGAAAATTTGTTAGTTATATGTACTTTATTTTTCCTAAGATCTCTATCTTTTTGGAGTGTATTGTTATTAATTTTTAATTCTCTTAATAGATAGAACCACAAGATCATATGATTTTTTTTCCAGTTATTATAGGTGTAGGTGCATGCTTATCAATTATTTACAAACATTTTTTTACTTAATAAAACCAAATGAAAGGTACTAGAAAATAAAACTTCTAGGATTAACTTTTAATTAAGTTTCTAAAAGTGAGAAATTCTCAAGCTAGATTTGTCCCGTCTAATTATTTTTATAGGTATTTTCATAGGAAGTTGCATCAAAATTTTTTTTTATTGGGATTGCATTATGCCTGCATATAGAAAAAACAAAATTCTAAAGAAAAGATAGAGTATCATGCTTAATCTTAACCAGAGAACAGAAGGGGATTTTATTTGTTTGTTAAAGCCACAGAGTTTTCCAAAGTCTTTGTCTCTTCCTGGAGACTCTGATTTGAGCAGCTGCGTGACTGATCAGCGGGAACCACCCTGACGGTGACACAGTCCCCGCATCTAAAGCCTGGTGTCTGAGGTGCTTTCTCTCTGTGGCCAGGTGCATTTAATAATTTCTCAACACCTCCTCAGGGAGAGAAGTCTACTTTTCCACAGGCAGAAACTTAGTCATGGAAAGGTTTAAGAGGTCAGCTAGGAAATCATTTACGGAGCCTCAGGTGAGGAGCCTCCACCACACGCAGGTAAAGGTACCGACGCAGGTAAAGGTCCTGTCGCAGGTGTGGGTGGGAAGGGAGAGCCAGGGGCTGGGGGCGCCCAACACAGTTGGATGGACAGAGAGGTATGTGTGGATTTAGTTTTTGCTTGGCCTTGAACTCAGCCTGGCAGATCATTACAGTGTGTGTTATACAGTTTCTGTCTTGCCAGGTGGGCCAGTAACTTCATTGCCTGGGGTTGCCAGAGAAGGGCTTTGGAGTCCTTAGATGAGAGATCTGAATCCAACGTTTTACTGTGGGATATCATATACTCTGATGGTTTAGAGAGAGAAGCATGTTTGGGTGAATGATTATCTTCTTTTGGCTTTCCTGGTGTATCATTTTCGTGTGTCTTCAAGCCATGCTTTTAACTGGTGGGTGTGAAACTGAACTTGTATGTAGAAAACCTGTTTGAGGATGAGCCAGGATGCCAAGGGTAACTGAGGAGCATCCAGGTGACATCAGCACTCCTGGGGTCTAGTTTCAGCTCTGCTGCCAAGTAGCCCAGTGGTTCTTGGGGAAATGACGTCCGCTCTTGGGGCCTCAGTTTCCACCCCTGGGAAAAGAAGAGGTTGCAGTAAAATCAGTTTGTCAAGTAACTGTGTTAAAAATGGCCCCAAAGTTTCTTCAAAGCACTCGGAGAAAGGGCAGGAGCTGGGCTAAGGCTTTTGAAATTAGGTTTCTTCTGTTAGGAAAAAATTTGAAAATCTGTAGAATAAATGCTCCTGGAGCTCCTTTTGACTCTAGGACATTTATTTTAAAAGTATAACTTAAACTTAAAACTTGCCTTGAAACTGTTTCCGTTCACAGTGGCTACAGAATGGAGTGGTAGGGAGTGAGACTTCTAGCTATCAGTGTAGGGGGTGATGGGGGTTGTGATGATGGTGATGATGATAATGGTGTTGACAGAGGTGGTTGTGATGGTGATGATAGGGGTAGTGGTGATGGTGGGGTTTGTGGTGGTGGTGATGATGATGGTGGTGGTGGTAATGATGGTGGTGGTGGTCATGATGATGGTGATGGTCATGGTGATGATAATAATGGTGGTGATGGAGGTGGTAGTGATGGTGGAGGTGGTAGTGATGATAATTGTAGTGGTGATGGTGATGATGATGATGGTGGTGATGGTGATAATCGTAGTGGTGATGATGGTGATGAAGGTGATGGTGGTGATGGTGATGATGGTCTTGGGTGATGGTGGTGATGACGGTAATGATGGTGATGCTAGTGGTGCTGGTGAGGTAGGATTGCAGACTCTCCTGTTTCTGCAACTATTGTGCTGGGTTTGAATCACCCAGAGCTTAAAGGCATGTGGCAGACTGCTACATCAATTGAAAAGAAATGGTTCAGTTAAACTAGCAGCCAGAAGAGAAGAGATGTGGGGGGTAGCTGAGGACTGAGAAAGTTTTCTTTCCCTCTGTTCTTCACTGCTGACCCTGGGCAGGTCACATCCCCTCTTCCACATGTGCACACTTAGCTTGAAATCCCGTTGCCACCTGCAAAGCGAAGTAGAAGCAGACAGGTAGTTGACGGGACCAAAGTACCCTTCCCTGGAATGTTTGTGCTTCCCATTCAGGCTTTTGAAATGGGTTAGACAAAGACTTTGCTTGTAAATTTCAACTGAGTTTATTTCATTTACCAAACTGTGCTGTCCCTGTTACTGATTTGTGAAACCCATGTTTCATTGCGGTAAAATTGTATGTTGTTGTGATTCAGGATACAGTTTTGATTTGTATGTGTAGCACTTTCTATGAAATTATATCATCATGGTAAGTGGAGAAGAAAATTGAAGTATGGAAAATGAGATCAGAATATTCTTTTTTTTTATGTTGAGTCTGCTTGTTATATCTCATTATTGTTATTTTTTGAGATTGTGACTTTGTGTATAGCAAATGGGAAGGAGGAGGATTTTGTCCGCCTACCCCCACCCCCAGAGAAATTTGTTGATATCTGGAAACATAATTTTAATTGTCAAAACTGTTGTCTTTTGTCACCGACATCTCATGGGTATAGGCAAACAAATATTGCTAAACATCCTTCAATGCACAGGACAGCCCCCCACAACAAAATTGTTCTGTCCAAAATGATAGTAATGTTGAGGTTAAGAAACTCTCATATGTAGTGTTCACTCTATGAGAAAATTGATAGAATATATTTCATGTTATAGAATGTCTGTCCAGTTTCCAAATTCCATGACAATAACTAACATTTACTTAAAGATCTGTTTGAAATCCATTTACTACAAGAAACCTACTTGCATTAGGATCATTTTTTAAATATCCTTTTTTGTACATTCTCTTAACACAAACATTTCCAATTTAAGTATTAACTCTACAAATATTGTATTATTTTCAACATATTTTATCAATTTTTACAAGTCAACCTATGTTGATATTTCATCTCTCAAATTAGATTTTAAGTTCCTTAATACTTCATAAATTTTTTTGAACTATTTTAAAATGTAGTCTAGTGCTACACATACTTTACATATTCAAAAAATATTTATTGCTTCCATCTGATACTTTATGCATTTATCCAATTCAAAATATTTTCTTGATATCCATAATTATTTTCATTAAAGAGAAAAATGAGTGTTTCTTTCCTCCTCCCTGCCCCTAAAAGTAGAAATACATTCAAATCTTAGTGGATTTGAATACTGACATGAGGGCACTATGTTTCGTATTTGAGAAAATAATTCTAGGTTTCTAATTTTCTAGGCTTTAATTATTGTATTTTTAAATAGATTTAGGTAGGATCTTGATGAAACTATACCCACAGGCCAACCCTTTAAAAGCCTGTGTTACTTTATTCCACACATAAATTAATCTCGATGCCTTTGCTGAACTTGACTGTAAGTGATTGCCATTAGGAAAATGTTTGCATTTAGACAAAAACGGCTGTTGTGCATGTGGAGTACTTTGAGACAGAGCTATTTTGGCGGTGTCATGTTAACCATGTGCCGTTTATTTTATTTCTCACAAGTTCTTCCCTTTGTGTCTAGTTTTACAACTATGTAAAGCAGAAGACATGCAGTAGCGTCATTATTCATGGGGAACTGGAAACCCAAAGTCCTTTCTGGTGGGTGAAGAGAGGTCCCAGATACACACCACATTGGGTCATCTCTGCTGGCCTGTGGGTCCCTCTCTTCAGCTGGCCCCTGTGTGAACCTATAAGATGCACCTGGCCAAGCCTGCATACCATGGCTGAGTTGGTGACCTCTCATACAGACATTGTTTACCCAAACACGTCTTCCATGTGTCTAAGTCAATGACAAGGAATGTTAAGTGACATGGAAGAGAATCAGATGTATTTGAAGTCCCCCTTTTCAAAAGAGCATGGAAACTAATGGTTATCGACCATCAGCTGTGCACCAGGCACCCTGACCACCCTTTGTATGTATCAATTCATTCATTCCTTGCAACCACTCAGTGGGGTGGGCACGGGTGTCCTTGATTTACCAACAGAGCAATGGCACCTCACAGAACTGAAGTTACTCTGTCAAGGTGTTTACTTCCGTGTTTGACCCAGGTCTGCCCAGCTCCGAGTATGGTGCTCTTCTCACATTGTCTTTCCATCAGAGTCCCATTGGCTTTGATTATATGCCATTCAGTTCAAAGAGGGTGAATGAGGGAGACCTGGGCTCTGAAGAAATGTTCTAGGCTTCCTGAAAACCAGTCTTTAAATATTGCTTCAAATTAAGAAAGGTGCTGCTTGATGAATGGAAAGTTTGGAAAGCCCTGAGTTAGAGAGAATTCATGGGTATTGGATGACAGGAACAATTTTTACAAGAGCACATTATGACAGTCTGAGTGGTGGGATTCCTTTGGGATTTGGGATCTCTGGAGAGTCTTTTTTTCTGTGAAACCATTTCTAATTGTGACTCATATTCTCAGGACAGAAAGGCTGTAACAAGCAGGGTGTTTTCAACACCCTGTTTTGTTTCCTGACGTGTATAAACATGGTCTCAGAGAATGTTCCTGGAGTTGGCTGCTTGGGCCTTTTTCATGGTGGGATAAAATAATGAATTTCTTGCTTAACATTCTGTAACTCTAGAAGTTGCTTCCAAACCACATCACTGCTCGTTAAACTGGGTGAGAGAACATGCTCTGGAGAGCTTGTTACCTTATGTTCACCCTTTCTTTGGGTGGCTGGATGATCCGTTCTGGAATCTCATACCTTTTCAGAAGGAGTAATGTAATGGTTCAGTGCTTGTTGCTTTATGGTCATAATTCCAGTGTTTTCCTGAGATGAATTCACTATTAGAGGTTACCTGAGACAGTTCACCTGGAGGGCCTTTGGTTCACTTGTTAGCAGCTATTTTCTTCCTGCAGTCTCAAGAACTTTAACCTATTAAAGTTTAGTCTAATCATGGTTTTTGTCCCTAACAAGGGGACATTGTCTTCATATTATGTGTCTAGTGGGACACTGGAATGGCCGTTCATAAGAGGAACCTTCTAATCACTAATCATTGCAAATATACATTTCAAAATAATTTGATTAAGTGAACATTCTAGAGATACACTGTTAGAAACTTGAGCTTTGTTACTAAGTTTGTAAATGATTTAACCTGGTGCAAAGATTTTTTAATGGTATTAGAAGGTTATGGGCACCCCAGCTGCAATTTGGGTCCTATTTCTCTCTTTAATATATACAGTGAGAAGTGCTATTCGAAACCACTTGACTTTATGACTTTAATTAGAAAAAATCATTCGTATGTTCTGCTTAGTTTAGCCTCATGGCAAGCAGCTAATGAATGTGTGTATCACCGTGGTCTGTGAAATATGACAGCTCTGATTTCACAGCTGGGAAAGTGAACGTAGGAATCATATGTACTTCATCTAAAGGTAATTCTAAAGTAGGACCCTGAGTGTGACACTTTGAACTTGGACGTAGACACTGTGGAGTTTTATACCCAGATCTTTGTGTGCTTCTCACTAGCTGCAGTGGCAGAAGAGGAGAGCTGTGTGTGTACAGCTTCTGTTTTTCTTTTCTCTTTTTCTCTTCTTCTGTTCTGTGTTGTTTCTAAGTCATAAGCCTCTAAGCACTGATGAGGAGTAATCAGCAAAGAGAGTTGGCCCATTTTTCAATGGAGTATGAAATGGCAAAATTGGGGTTTCCAATTTTCATCATAATGTGGCAGCAGGTATGTGTTAATCATTGCATGCTAGTCAGTGTGAGATGGTGCAGCACGTAAAGAATTCAATATTATAATCTTCACAGTAACCCATGGGAAAGTACAGTTAATGTCCTAGTTTCATAATGAGGCTGTTGAGACTTAGGGAGGTGAAGTAACTCCTCCAAAGTCACTCAGCCAGCAAGGATCAGTGCAGGGACCTAAACACTTGACATCCAATGGAGGAGCTGGGCTTCTAAATCTCAACCCTTACGTCCTCATTTATCCCATAAACACTGACTGTGTCCCTATAATGCTGACGACCTACACTTTATTGTGCTAAAAAGGTGTATTAATAAGGATATGTTTGCCCATGGTCTTGTGTTGCATTGTGGTAATTAAGTTCATAAATAATTACGCTGACGACCTACACTTTATTGTGCTAAAAAGGTGTATTAATAAGGATATGTTTGCCCATGGGCTTGTGTTGCATTGTGGTAATTAAGTTCATAAATAATTACATCACTCTCTAAGTAGAATGACAAAAGGTGTATACAATGGACTTTGAGTGCCAGGTGGAGAGAAGAATTAATTCTCATGAGGGGTGAGGGAGGGTCAATAGCACATCTTTTGGGGAGGCATTTGAGGTGGGCCTTTACAAAATAGAAGGAGAAGATGAAAAATTGCAGTTTGGAGTTAGGTGGCATTTGGAGTATACAGAGCAAAGGTTGGAAGCAGGAGAATGCTGGTGTGGCTGGGCTGCTGAGTCATGGATGCATGGTGGACGATGAGGCAGGAAGAAGGCTTTGGAGTCAGATCATGTTGTGTCTTGCTGGCTACACTCAGGGACTGTGACAGGACCAAGTTCAGAGGGTCCTGACAGAGGCATATAAGCCATATTGAGAATAGATGGAAGCAAAAGAGAACAGAGCCAGGGTTGATTCAACTAGGACACTGGCTGGGGTAGGGAAAGAAGGGCATTCAACAGGTGCCATTTAGTGGGTACTTAATGCGGGCTTGGTGGTGTGTTCACGACATTAAAAGTATGAGCTTATTTGGTCCTCACAATAACCTGGACAGGTGGATAGTAAAAAGTATTTTTAGATGAGGAAAGAGGGTTGGCAAAGGTTAGTAACCCTTCCAAAGTTACAAATCTAGAAAGTAGAGCATATTTCAAGCTCACATCTTTCTGATTCCAGAAAGAGCTCAACGGACCTGTGGAAGTGTCAGTTTTGCATGGCCAGAATTATAGATACAATCGTACAGTGTCTTCTAAAATTGATGATGAGACTGAGACATGCCACCTCTTGAATACCTAGGGAGAAGTGTTGATAGACGAGGTAAGCTGTCAGTGTCCTTTCCAACTCTGGTTGTGTGTTTACGGTAGAACTAATTAGTCCTTGGCCAAGACCTAAGTCACCTTATTAATTGTAAGACTATGTGGATGTGTTGTGTGTCTCCTTTGTGGGTTGGCATTAAGAGGAAAGAGTGGACCAAAAGCATATGGTTTAGACATCTGAGTGCAGTGTGTGTGTGTGTGTGTGTGTGTGTGTAGAGTTAATTGTTGTAAGCATGTGACTATAGCAAATGAGGACACGGGTCTCCATGCTGTAGACAGAGGAGACAACTGTCTGTAGTGATAGATTTGCATGTGGAGCCTGATTCAGCTGGAACAAGCTTGCCCTGATTTATTGCAATATGATGGACACAGTGTGCTGGCCACTCAGAGACACGTGTGGAGGGAGGGTGACAATCAGAAGAAGAGGCAGCTGTTTGTTATGACTGTGTTGTGCTCAGCTAGCAACCCTGGGCCGATTCTTATCCTTGAATTTCCTTAGGAAAACTCCCATAGAACGAGAATCTTGCCCAGAAAATCCCCACTGGTTGTGAGTCTTGCCCAGTGGTCAGGAGATTAACTTGTAAAGAGATGCTTGCTGAAGATTTATAGAATTGTGATGTGGGAAAAACATAACTATTTTGTGATCTGAATTACTATTTTGACAGTTCGTCTTACATTATAACCTTATGCTGTGGGAACAGTGGAGTGAGTAGTGATTCTGATATTTTAGAGCTGAGAAGAGGACCCCAGGGGACTGCTGTGTGTCCATGTCATGGCATAAGTGTTACATGACTAGGGCTTCACATTAGGAGGTGGAACGTGGGTAACAGGAACATGTGGTCCCTGGGGTAGTTCTGAGATTCCGGAAGAGCATGTTTAATAATCAAGGCTGGACACAGCAGGAAACGTCCTCTTTGGCTGACATATGGCACTGGACGCTTTGTTTTCATTGAAACACAGTACTCTGCATGGTGAAATTTCAGAGCTCTGTGATTGAACATAGTCGAAGTAGTCTGTCCGGGCACCTGGTATAGCTTTTACTAATACTGCCTGTCCACCTTGATGCCGTCTGGTTTTTCCATCTTGCTCTGCTTTTGAGAATGACCAGTGCTGAAAAACGTATACTCTAGCTGTCTGCCTCAGTTGCTTAACACTGGAAAAAAGCTGGTTAAAGAATAGAAATTTCTATTAAATAAGTTTGGGTGAAGAAATGTGCATAGTCACTAGGGAATGTTGAGGGGTGCACACAGCAAGGATGTTGGAGATGAGATGAGAGTGACTTCTTGGGCTTGGAGTCAGGTCTCCACCAACACATTATTAAGTAAGTAATGGAAATAAGTAATACAAGTTATAAAGTAATTTATAATGATAAATAATGTAAGGTATTTAAAGTATTGAGAATAGGTTGCTTAATGAATGTGTATATGGCAATAAGCTACCTGACTAGTGGTGCGTTTCAGTTAAGAAGTGTGCTTTGGGCTCAAACTGTTGAAGATTGTCAATTTTACATTGGTTTTCATACGGCTCTTTTACTTTTGATATATACCAGTTGCTTATCCCCTCTACCCCCTTTAGGTCAGGTTAATGCGAACCTGGTCTGTGAAAAGCTCTGTATATGAAGAGCTCTCCTTCCTTTACTTTTGGGCTCCCCACATTCACTGCCACCACTAAACACCACTGCTGAAGACCCTCTTCACCCAAACTGAGCAGATCTCTACAGGGTCCCTCCTGGGATTCTGTCATACCCCTACATTCTTTCTTTAGCCCCAGCTCCTGCTGCTGGAACCTTCATCACAAGAACCTGGTAGCCTGAGTTGGCATTTTGGATTATTCTTTTTTTTTTTTTTTTTCCTTTTTGTCTTTTTTTGTGTCCGGCAATGGACCGCAACCCTCAGTG
>NW_007728723.1:167123-168074 GCF_000696425.1 Galeopterus variegatus | reverse complement strand
GGGAGCGCCACCACGCTCCCAAGCAGCGCACTGTAGCAGTGCGCCACCGGGCCGGCCCTGGATTATTCTTTTTTATAACAGCTTTACTTGAGATGTAAGTCACATTCAATAAAATTCACCTTTTTCAGGTTTTCAGTGTTTTTTGTATATTTGCAGAGTTCTATAAATGCCACCATTATGTAATTTTAAAATGTTTTGATCACCCCAAAAAGAAAACCTACATTCATTAGCAGAAGCTCTCCGTTCCTCCTCTGAGTCCCTGGAAACTGCTAATCTATATTCTTTCTGTATGGGTTTGTCTATTCTACGTATTTCATTTAAGTGAAATCATAAAATATGTGTCCTTTTGTGACTGGATTTTTTCACTTAGTGTGTTTTTAGGTTTGTCCACATTGTAGCATATATCAACACTTTATTCTTTTTTCTGGATGGACAACATTGCATTGTAGGATAGACCACGTTCTTTTTATTTGTTCACCATTTGTTAGTTGATGGACATTTAGATAGTTTCTACTTTTTGGACTGTTATGAATAGTGTTGCTATGAACATTCATGTATATGTTTTTTGTGTGCACATATGTTTTTCTTTCTCTTAGGTGTTTATGCATGAGTGGGATTGCTGGGTTGTTGGAATTCCTTTTTACAGAGAGAGAAATACTTTAGTACTCTCTTACATTTGAAGTTCAGCATACATTTTACATATTCAGAAATGTGGTGAGGGTGCAACATTTTTGAAAAATTATCAGACTATATAAAACAATCCTTCTTTATACTATTGGAGACACAGGATTGCACAGTGAGTTTTCAGTCAGACCCATGTGAATTCAAGCCTGGGCACTGCCACTTTCTAGATTGCTGATAACCTGGGGCTAGAAGGTTGACTTCTCAGAATCACAGTTTCTTGTCAAGGTTAAACTCAGGTCTGTGATTCTTAACTCTTACAGTTTTTTT
>NW_007728723.1:163175-166330 GCF_000696425.1 Galeopterus variegatus | reverse complement strand
CATTGTATTTATCTTCACTATGATAATTGGGTGAACTCACAAGATAAATGAAGATGCCAACCTTACTGGTTTTGAACACTTTAGCTCTGATTTCCATTTAGGAAGTTACAGATGACCACCACCTGCATGCTTAATTTGATCTAGAATTTGATGCCACAATGGTGATTTTTTTCTAGGCTTCTGAACATCCTGGTGTCTTTCTTGATTTGTGTTTTTCTGCTCTTGCTTCAGTAAGCAGGTCTTTGTTCAATGTCCTGCTTAGGTAAAAAAATCTAATATAAATTCTAGTTTCCTGCTGTGAGAAAAATCTTTGCCATGTGGGATTTCCTGTAGAAAGTTGGGTATATCATCTAGTTTTATTTTATTTTGCTCAGTAGATGACAGCATGGATTAGCTGTCCCGCTCAGAATAGGACCACTCAGATACCAAGTTGTAGGGGATCGTGAGCACCATGCTGCTGTTGAGTTAGGATGAGTCTTTTTGGGTGGTTATCTAGCTCTCAGAAGAGAAAAGAATTCTGGTCCTTTTAAAAATAATTAAAGGTTGTCTTTGACACTGTTCTCCATGTTCTTGACAGTGTCTTTAAGCACAACCATGCATCACACATTTACTAGACTTAGTAGAGGTGCTTCAGTCCTCTTTTCATACGAATTAGTCAGAGAGGGCACTTAAGTTCCCAAATTATCTTGCTTCTTCTCTGTAGCATTTTCTTAACAAAAGAACATATGACATTTTCTGATTATAATAATCATACATGCTCATTTGCAGTAAACTTGCAAGAACAGCACCGCCCAACAAGTATTAAAAACTGTGCACAACCAAATATCTCAGAATATTCTAATGATTGGGTGTGTTTTACCCAGACGTTAAACATAGCAATAAAGGTCTGTGTTGTCATGCCTAATAATTATTGAGTGCTTGCAGTGGGCCTGGCCTTGCTCTAAGTGTTTTACATTGACTAAATCATTAAATCCTTGCAAGCTTTATAAGACAGGCACAAAGATTATTCCCACTGGAAGGTGGAAGTAGAGGACACACAGCCACTAAGTGGCTGAACTGGAATTTGCACCCTGCAGTCATGGCGAGAGCCCAGGCCCCTAGTGTTTGTATGTTTATATTTCAATATGAGAATGTGTGTGTGTGTGTGCATGCACATGAGCCTCCATTTGTGGGTGTCTACGTGTGGGTGTGCATTTGTTTATATGCTCTACAGTGTTTAATTTACTGCCAGTACACTCAATATTTTATCTTGAGCATGAGTCATTAAAATTTCTCATAAAAATAATGTCCTGTCTTCCTAATGTACTCATTGTATAGAACAGTTTCCCTTGTCCTAAGTAGAAGCTTCCAAATCATGCTTGTAACGTATAGTAATCTGACCAGGATGAACATATTTCACTGTATGTCTTTGTTGATTTCTGTGTTAAAAGTGCATCCAAATTTGTTTTCTTCAATTATGGTAAGAGAACAGGCATGGAAATGATTGTCTTGAAGAAAGAGGTTTAGACTCAACAGATCCCTGGAAACAGGAGGCACACACGCCACACAGGACCACATGGGAGGCAGAGGAAGGGAGAGGGCAGGGCATGCCAGAGCCTTGACGGGGTCTCTCTGGAAGGACTGGGCGAGGCAGGGCAGGTACGCTGAGTAGGCTTAGGACTGGGGGATTTGAATACTCTGGGTGGGCTCTGGGCACCGGGTCCTGGGGTGCTGCAGGGCAGGGGAGTAGTGTCTTGTGATTGTTTGATAGCAGAGGTGGCTGCGGGTGTGGCTCTGGCTTGGTTGGTTTGTGTATCAAAGGGGCTTACAGGGGAGTCATTTGCTTTCTCTAGGAACGAGCTATTCCTGGAGGGGCAGGCTATCCAGGATCAAGGGCCCACTTGCCAGAGCATCAGGAATACGGAAAGTTAGGAAATATACTCAATGCAGCATCTCTGATTAATTTCTTTGGAGAATATCCTAGAGATGAAATCAATTAGGCAAAGTGTATGAATAATTTTTATGCCCCTTAGCATGTATTTGAGCATGTGCTTGTGTGTGTGAGCATGTGTGTGAATGTGTGTGTGAGTGTGTGTGTTTGTATCAAATCAAAGGAGCTTCTCTTAAGCAGCCATAGCAACCACCAACTGCCCTGTGTTTTTGTCTTCAAACCGGCAGTCATTAAAGCAATACCTGACTCTACAAGTTGGAAACAAATTCTTTTCTGGACTTCTCAAATGGATAACCTTCTTCCACAACTTGCTAATATAATGTGATCTGGGGGATTAGTTACTAAACTAGATAGATCTGCCTGTGCACTGCTGCAAGGAGGTGCCCGCAAAAAGTGAGATTTGTGCTTGGAAACCATCTCAGCTTCCAGAAGGGGGTGCTTGTTCTTTAAAGCACAGCCTCATCACCTCCAGTTTCATTTCCATGCTTAATGAGCTGCTCCTTGGGTTACTGTGGTCGTGATCAGAGAGGACTGTTCCTGAACAGTGAGATTAAACATAACACTTTGCCTCCTATTTGTAATGTTAGACACAGTATATTGTTTTCCTCTACTCACTCAACTGGAAACACAGTCTATTGCTTAGAATGAAAATAAACACATGTGCCACCTTTCTGTAATGAACTCACAGGTATGCACCATTTACCAAGTTAAAGGGGCAACTTTGAGGGTGAAAACACAATACTGTCATATCAGAGTGGAAAGCAGTTGTCACTGCTGTGTCTGAGCGTTTCTTCTCAGTGTAAGCAGAGAGCTTTGTATAATACAGTTGGCCTGACAAAGCTCATAAAGCCAATTTTATTTCCTTAGGTAACAGTGAAGTTTTTTCCCCCAGATAAAATGAATCTGTTGAGTTAGGAGTAGGGGTTTCTGGTTTTGGAAATGTCTATCATTGACTCCCGCTTTATACCTGCCATATATTTCTCATCATGACCATTCTTAACCCAACTTTAACAGAAAATGATGGGTGTTTCCCATTCTGTTAGGAGCACACTGTGGAGAGTAGGCCTCTGCTCTGTCAAAGTTCACACCTTCAAACCATCCTTTCTTCACCTTTTCTACTTTCTGCTCTGCCCTGTGGCAACTGCTTTTCCACTATTTTCTATTCTCTTACACCCAGTAAGTCAACCTGAGCTGAATCTAAATACATACATTAAAGTTCAGTATC
>NW_007728723.1:153186-162535 GCF_000696425.1 Galeopterus variegatus | reverse complement strand
CTCTTACACCCAGTAAGTCAACCTGAGCTGAATCTAAATACATACATTAAAGTTCAGTATCATTAGCTAATTCACAAAACTGATGTCACCACACTCATTTATTTTAAACATAAATATTTATACTCACTTTAAATCACAAAATTAATAAGTGCTTGTTGTTGAAAATTCAAGTAATATAGAAGGCTATTTTAAAAAGTACCCCTACTACCTAGCCACAACCACGGTTTTCTTTGTACCTACAAACACAATGAAATAGAAATCATTTGTTTGGTTTGTTTTAGTCCAAACTTGGATTTTTCTCTCCCTTTCTCTCTTTTTTCTCTTTCTGTGGATAAATAAATGTCCACATCTTATTTTTATTCACTCAACATCATAATTGGATTTATATACTCAGTATATAGAGTATTACAACATTGGTTTTATAGACTACATGATATTTAATAGATGGATGTGCCATTTTTTATTTGATCTTATTATAATTTCAGTCTTTTCATTTCAAACAAGGAAATACATTTGCTGCCCCCATTTTTGGTAAATTCTACCCTCAGACTTTATTTCATTTTTCTGCCAAAAGCGTGGTCTTTGTATTTCCAGTCCATTGTCATGATTTCCACATTTCCACAGCTTGCCTTTTCCACAGCTTCCTGGCACTTTCCCCCACTGTTTGTTATTGGTTGGTGGATTGGTTGATTGCTTCTTCCAACAGATATTAGGTACTTTCTGTATGTAAGGAGCTGTGGTGGCACCGAGGCATTACCCATAGGAGTGAGGCACAGACTCTTGTCTTATGTCCTTACTATACAGCAGGGGCACCGTGTCACAAGTCGGAAGGAGCCAGACCCTATAGCAGAGGCTGCTGAGGGCCGCAAGGGACATCATGGCCTGCCAGGCTTCATGGAGGCGTCTTTGCTTGTCAATGGGGAAATGGTCACCACTGATAGGGGAGCTGGTGACTGGTCTGCACCTCAGAGGGTGGATAAGGTTCTAATAGAGACATGGGGAAGAGTGTTGTAGGCAGAAATGGAAGCAGGAAAGTGTGGGGCCTGAGAAGGATGAGTGAGTTGTCTAATTCCATCGGGTGGGTTTGACTACTGGAAGTACCTCTGTTGTTCGGGCAACACTCATTCATTTTCATGTTAGCACTAGTGTGACGTTTCTGTTTATATTTTCTTGCTTCTTTGTATAGTTTTATCAAATTCAAAGTATTGTGTAGTTTTGCTTGATTTTTATTTGCAATAAATATTAACTTATTATTTTTGACTTTTTAATCTCAACATTATGTTTCTGATATTTATTTATGTATTGTGTAGCAGTTGCCCATTCATTTTCACTATTATTTAATATAGTGTGAAAATTTCCATTCTCTCAATGGATGCTTGTATTATTTCTAATTTTTTGCTGTTATGAACAATGCTGTAATGCTGTTTCACGTTTCCCGGGCAAATGGGGAATTATACTCTCGCAGCTCTTATTAAACAGCAAACTGCTTTTTTTGGTCTCTTTTTAGGAAGGTCTGATTTGGTTGTTCGATATTTGTATTAGTCCATTTTTGTTGCTTATAACAAAATACATGGAACTGGATAATCATAAAGAAAATGAAATTTATTGCTTACAGTTTCTGAGTCTAGGAAGTCCAAAGTCCATCTGGTGGTGGCGACAGTGACCCAGGGGTCTCACATTGCAAGATGGTGGAAGCAGAAAGAGAGCAAGAGAGAAAGACAGTCTCCTCTCTCTTCTTATAAAGCCCTCAGAACCACGCCCCTGACCACCATTTTTAATCCATTCACTACTGCATGGTCCTATAATCCAATCACCACTTCAAGGCTCCACCTTTCAATTACCAAAATAGGATTTCCCACCCTCTTAACAGTCACAGTGGGGGCTAAGTTTCTAATACCTAAAACTTGGGGGGCACAATTCAAGCTTCAGTGAGTTTTGGGGGGACATAATTCAACCCACTACAATATTTCTTTCCTACAAGATTTATAAAGCATTTTTTCCATAGTCCTTATTTGCTTATGTTTATCAAAGCTTCTTTAGTGCTTCCTAAATGCTAGAGAGTAGTCTAAGTTTTTTCGAATGAACTCATCCAATTTTAAGCTATGGTTCTTATCTCCATAGTACAGATAACTGAGGTATAAGGTTAATCGTGGAGATAACATTTGAACCTACATGATCTGGGTTCACAGTCTGTGCTCTTAGTATCTGTACAATGCTGCCTGTCTGAAACCAGGATTGGAGGCAGGGCAGATCACTGGGACTGTGTAGGCTGAGGAGCACTGTAGATGATTTGTAACCTTTTTGGACTGCAAAAGTAGGCAGCCTGCAACAGTATTTAACCCAATTCATTATTTAAAAACTTTTTGCAAAATGGGTGCAATCTGTCATTCCTTTTTCTGAACTTTTATTTAGGTACTTTTCCTTTTTGTATTTTCCTTAACATATCCACAATCACCTAGCTTTTAATATTTAAAAATAGTACTGAAGTTAAAACACTTGGGGATTACTTTGTACCATGAAGACCTTTATGGTAATGTCTTCAATGACCTTTCCACATTTTAGTCTAATGTAATGAAGAGTAAGATACCATATGTTCACAGCATGCATAGATTTCATGGCATCACTTTATGTGCTAGTCATTAGGTGTGGCAGCTAATCAAAGTCTGTGTTTTTTTTCCTTTTTGTCTTTTTTCATGACCGGCAATGGGATCGCAACCCTCGGTGTTGCGCCCACACCTCGCTCAGCCAGTGAGCGGGAACCGGTCTGTATGTGGGATCCGAACCCTCGGTAGGAGCACCGCCGTGCTCCCAAGCGGCGCAACCGGGCTGGCCCCAAAGTCTGTGTTGATTTGTTCTTCCAAAGTCTCACCTAATAGGCAGACTGTAAGCTAACTTGGAGTTTTCCATAGAAGTTCTCCTGAAACTTGACATAAGCACTGACTGCTCAGTAGCCAAAATAAAGTGGATGTGATTCTTTGCCTGTATCTCACCAAAGATATCTAGGTATTCACAGTGAGTTTATTCATCATTTGGACAAGGACTGTCTTGACCTCTCTCCCATCTCATACCTAGTCAGTTGATAATATTTAGTATAATATATCATATAGGCCCTGGGGATAGCAAGAGAACAAGACAAAGTCTTGATCCTCCAGTTGCTTATATTCTAGTGGGTTAAACAGGACATGAGCAAACATATCAATTTATTATCATGACCTAGATCCTGTGGTTCCTGACATCCAAGCATCCGTATTCTGTATCATTGAGATGACTGAGGACAAAGGCCTCTGGGATTTTTGCTGACATTGACCTAACTGGTAGGTTTTATTCTGTTCTCATGACTGAGGCTTCTCAACCTCAATTGCCCAAGTTGAAGGTACTGAATATACCTTTACCTGTTTGCCTATGGGATTTATTTATTAACTATTGTGTATATTTAAGGTATACAGCATCATGTTTTGATACACATATACATTCAAAGGATAAATTGTGGGGATTATGACTCCTTTTAATAAGTCTTGTATGATAGGCTATGGAAAAACAAACAAAAAAATACCCCAAACCCACCAATACATCAGTACTTCAGTTTTAAGTAATTTTAAGTGATATGAAGAAGAGGAAAAAATGATAGAATCTGGTAGGAGTAAGAAGCAGGTACTTTAGCTGGACTGTCCAGGGAGCCTTTCTGAGGGGTGACATTTGAGTGAAATGAGTCATGAGAAGGAGGCACCTTGGGAGGACCTAGACAGAAATCTAGAACCTGAGGACCAGCATGTGCTCTCCGGAAAGTGATGGGCTCGATGGTTTTAAAGGACAGAAGGATGGCCGGCACACATGTGTGAGTGCACACGTGAGTGCACGTGTGTGGCTGCAGCACAGAGAATGGGGGGGCTGGGAAAGGTGCAGAAGTGAGTGGGCTGGCCACGGAGGAGAGCTTGTTGGTTGGGGTCAGGAGTCTGTATTTTTTGGAGGTTGCAAAAGAAGCTGTTGGAGGGTTTTAAGCATGGAAATTTTACTTAATCAGATTAGCTCTTTATGAAGAATACTCTGGACGTAACATGGAAGATGGACTTTTGGGGAGCAGGAGTGAAAAGCACCAAGACCAACTAGCAAGGTTTCTGCTAAATCCAGGTGAGAGAGGAAGGTGGCATGAGGTGGGATTGCAGCAGTGGACAGGTGCGTGGTATGTATTTTGAGGAAGTAATGACAGAGTTTACCAGTGGTTTAAAGTGTGTAGTGGGAAAATTGGGGAAATACAAAATGACTTTAGCTGTGATGGGGAAGGCTCAGGCAGGAAGCTGATTTGGGGAAGGGGGAACATTAGTGGTTTGCTTGGTCCATGGTAGTTTGGAGGTAATTCTCTGTCTCAAGCAGAAGTGAAGATGCAGATGGGAGTTACAGTTTCAGGCACAGGTTGGGGCTGAGATGTCAATTTTTATTTCCTGGCCGGCAGATGTTATTCAGTGTCACGGGCCTGAGTCAGGCCTCCAAGGAGGGGTATAGGTGGTAGACAAACGAGGACATTGAGTTCTGTAAGGGCTGGTCCTCTTTTGGCATTTGCTGGATTAAATCTTGGTCAGTGAGTCTCTGGCTCCAGGATCAACAAATAATGCTACAGTAATTACTTAGTGAAGTTTCTGTCCCCTAGGAAACACATATTCAGGCCCAATCGGAAATCAGTTGGTGGAAATGGGAATCGACCATCTGCTTATTTAGCCAGGTGATCCATGTGTCTAGTACAGCGCCCAGTCCCTTGTCATGAAGCAATCATTGCAGAAACAAGGGATGGTATCTTCAGGACAGCAAGATGGCCCTGGGTTTTGGGGCCAGGGACTTAACCTGTTAAAAATTTTAGTTCTTTCCTTTAGCTGTGGGACCTCCTTGAGTCTTGTCCCTGCATCTGCAAAATAGGAAGGAATGATAATACTTATCTTACAGATTTATTTCAGGAAAATAAGAGATGTATGTATACAGATTATAACCTACTTTGCATTTTTTATATTATTCTCTAGTTAGTAGAATTTTTTATTTTGATATGGTATGTCTCAGTAATTTTTATTTTATTGGGGGTTTCTTATTTTTGTTTTTAATATACTCACCAAAAAAGTACCAATTAGTGCTCTTGAAGTCTGATTTATTTTGTTGTTTTTTTTAAGACCAAGGATTGTGACAGATTTGAATGAACTGAAATGTGTCAACTTTGACATGTCTGTTCTATTGGGTCTAAAAGATGTCATCAGATATACATGTGTCATTCCCAATGAAAGTCTGAAAACACTAGACCAGGGGCCTTTTCACTTAATAGTCTTGTTTTTCTAAGTGTATTAGCAGTCTATTATTTGTAAATTTATCTGATAATATTTTAAGGTATTTATATTTTCAACCTAGAATCATTAATAAATGTGTTTCTGCTGTGAATTGTAATATTCCCTTCTCTTTGTCCTTGACGTTTCAAGTACTTCCAGTGAATTATGTGTGCTGGAATAACTTATCCGAACCCCTCAGGGTTCATACGTTTGGTTATATCTTCCATCTGCTTTCTTGTTCCCAGGCCCAGGAGACCTCCTTTTTTAAGCCTGTCTGCCTATAGTAATCCCTTCATCCCTTTGACCATTAATTGGAAAATTATGACATTTAGAAAGGACATTTCTCAAAACCATGGGAATCCTTATATTTGGGCCAGATGTTAAGAGAATTTTAATAGAGGGATAAAACATCTGTGACAGTGAATGGCAGAGTCATAGAAGAAGAGGGAACGTGAATAGCATTTTAGTGGAAGCATAAGTATCGTAAGGAGGGTGTGTGGGGATTTGCATCCTAGTCTCTGTTAGTTTATTTCTCAGCTGTTGGTGGATTGTCTATGCTATGTTCAGTACGGTCCAGAGACTGAGTTTTCCTACGGACTTGTTTTAGAAAGAGGCAGATACATAGGTGATTGTAGTCAGTGTGATAAAGGCTATAGTAGAAATGAGTTTTAATGTACAGTGGGGCCAGGTGGGGATGGGGAAAGTAGGAAAAAAAAATCAGAGAAGGCTACTCAGAGGTGATTCTTAAGGGTTGGGCTAGAGGCAGGGAAACCCACCTCAAAGCAGCTAAATTGCAGAGGAGAGAAATCGAGGAGGCTGGTCATGGTGGAGAGGAGGGCATGGATTCTAGATACGGGCAAGGGAAGAGTTGTCAGGACACAGTGAAAAAATGAGGGGCAAGCTTTGGGAAGGAGGTGGTGGGCAAGCTGTTGGCTCTGAGTTGGATGTCTGCGTGAATGGCGTAGTAACTTGGAGAAGTCGGCCCGAAGGAGACAGTTGGTAAAGACACATAAGGAGGTCCCCTTTAGAACAGGTATCTCTGGCTTATTTATATGAAGATACTTATTTTGATTTATGAGTCCAGATTATGTACAGAGGTCTGAGAGAGGCTTCAAGATTGGAGAGTCAACAATTTTTACAAAATATGTAAAATCATGGAGATGGGAAAGATAGGTCTCTGAGAGTGTGTGGACTGAGAAAAAATGAACTTTCAGGAAAGACTGGAGTATACTTCCATTTAAGGGGAAGGCTGAGAAAGAAGCGTTCTGGATGCAGCAGAAATGCAGGGAGATTGGGGAGTTACAGAACCAGGGAAGATGGTTTGGGAAGAGATTCAGGAGAAAAGGTCAGTGGTCACAAATGCCATGGAGATGTCCAGCTGCATAAACTCAGGGGATCTGGCAGTCAGGAGGTGAGCAGTGATGCTGACCAGACTAAGGGCAGTAGAAGGGGGTGTTCCTTTCTCCCCGCTGCAGTGGCACGCTCTTGCACGTTGGCATAGACTTCAAACCTTGTAGCTGACAAGAGAGAACATGGTACTCCCAGTCCTGCCCATCTTAACTAAAAACAATGAGAGCTATGCATAGTAATTCACTCCTGGAGAGTAATTTATAACTTGAGTATTTTAGTGCATCCATATGAGCCTTGAGGAAACGTTTCCAGGTAAATCCTTTCAAAATTGCCCATATAGTTATGTTGCCTTGGAGGCTCTATTATTTAAGTATTTTTTTTTTCCTATTTCTTTCTTAGAAAGGAGTCTTGTTGGTTTAGCTAACACAGAAGCAAATCGAATGAACTTTCACTTAGTTTTAAAACCTGCTGACAGATAAAATTAGTATTGCTTTTGTGTAAATAAATTTTATCTAATGGACTGCATTTATTTTTATTCTTGCTCCAGGCAATCTGGAGCTCAACGAGGGGGAGGAGGCAACAGAGTAATAACAATTCCCTTTTGAAGAGAGAGATAAGATAAGGTCACTGAAGGCGAACCTTTATTGAAATGTATGAAATAGTTTAGTGTTTGCTTTTTTCCATTTTATCCCATGAGGTCATCTTAGATAGCCATAAAATTCCAACTCATCCGAGTTCAGATATGATGAAAATCTATGGGTAACAAAGCCGATTTCTTATTCAGTTACCTGAAGGTGGCAGCCAGTGGTGTTTCTGTACTTAAGCGTGATCAGTGTTTTCATTAATACACTCCTAAAAATGTTTCACTAATTCATTTATGATAAACCTCTTTTGGCTGAGACTTTGCAGCCAAGGTACATGGCTTAAAACAATATAAAAAGGATCCTAGTTTTAAAAAATGTACGTTAAAAACTGAAGATGAAATATGTTTGGTGAACATCCTGATTCCCCTTGTAGACGCGATATATTAACAAGAAAACTTTAATTTCACACTATTTTCCAAAGAATAAAATGTTCAGTGATTGTTTTTGAAAAAGGTTAGAAGAATCTATTTACTTGAATACCGTGCATTAACCTACGTGTATTGTTTTATCGATTCTTCATTTATTCCTGTTTCCTGCTCAGTGCCTGGAATTTCTGCTACTGCTGCAAGGTAAAGAGCACATATCCATCTGGTACATTCCTGCCAGCCCTGAACATGCCATGGGCTTTGATTCTCCTGGTTCATTGATTCCTGCTTCCTTGAACACCCTAACTTGAACCCCTTCAAAAACTGCAGCTTCTGTCTTCTTCCACCATTTTTCCTTCTCTGTTTCCTAAGACTTTAATCCTACTCCTGTCTCATAATTACCAAAAGAGGGATTTTTACTTGTCTGACTACACTAAGCTGTGACCAGGAAGTGTGCCTGTCCTGGAGTGCTGTGCCTTGCCATAGACAGCGCCCTTCAATGTGGCGGTCTGGATTAATGAGTGTGCCTGTCCTGGAGTGCTGTGCCTTGCCATAGACAGCGCCCTTCAAAGTGGCGGTCCGGATTAATGACCCCACCCGAGACACTGCTGTTTCTGTGTTGTGGGTTTGTCCCTTATTATTTACTCTGGAGACAAGACTGTATTTCTGAGGGTGTTTCAGGCCATCTGGTCTTGTGATCACAAGTGTGTGGATTCACAAGCTTGAGCAGAGAGGCCAATATGTACAATGTGGCGGTCTGGATTAATGACCCCACCCGAGACACTGCCGTTTCTGTGTTGTGGGTTTGTCCCTTATTATTTACTCTGGAGACAAGACTGTATTTCTGAGGGTGTTTCAGGCCACCTGGTCTTGTGATCACAAGTGTGTGGATTCACAAGCTTGAGCAGAGAGGCCAATATGTACAATACAAAGAGCCAGGGGTAGCAGGACCCATTTTAATATGCCTGCCGCTACGCACTTGACCTTACATACACCATTAATCTGTCCAAGCCTTAACTTTCCCAGCTACAAAGCGAGGAGAGAAACTAGATGATTTCGACCTTCTCTTTCACCTCCCAAACTTTGGGAATCATTGACTCATTTCCTGTCTCATGTGTGCCAAGGGACTAAGCTACTTCACAACGAGGCTTGCTCAGTGACAAGGGATGTGTGCATTACAAATGCTAAGTAAGGCACTGGCTCTGTTATTTCTAATTCGTTCAGGCAGCTAGGTCAGCTTGTTGGAGCGCATAAACTTGGCACTAGGACTGTGTGTTCAACACGTAGATTGTTTACAATAAAAAGAAGTCAAAACGCGTAAACACGAAAAGTTATGTGACTGTACAAAGCAACCTTTGATGAGCAAGAAGTGAAGTGGCAGGTGACCGGGGTCCCAGGAAAGGAGTTGCCCCCGTGGGCTGGGCCACTGTGTGAGGATGGACTTGGGCAGGTGTGGGGCCAGCAGCGTCAGCACACATGTACGTGAGTGTGCAAGGCTGGGCCAGCGGGGCTGCAGGGCTGGCTCTGCAGTGCCAACAATGGACATGGCATTAGGTGGAGCCGGGTCACTTGAGAAAGGGCCTTCTTTGGAAAGCAGGGCAGGAATCCTGAGAGCATTTGAGTGGTATCAGCTGCCAGCTGTGCAACAGACCTCATATTTGGCTGTGCCAGGGCGTGTGGGGAACAG
>NW_007728723.1:151165-152255 GCF_000696425.1 Galeopterus variegatus | reverse complement strand
AGCACGGCTTCCTGAGACTCTCTGAGGCCACCTCACTGGGTCAGCTCGCTCCTTGCTCACCCGACTTCTTTGTCCTCTCGCCAATGGAAGAAGTCCTTGATGCCATCAGGTTGGAGGTGAGACCATGAGGGCTACTGTGGACTGAATTGTGCCAACAGATCCAGCCATATCCAACTTTACAATAGGCTGTGGCTCAGAAGAAACTCAGCCGCCCCTGATAAAAAGTGCATTAAGCTCATGTTGGATCTGTTTTTATTAATAACTGGTTAGACACTGTTCCCTAAGCTAAACTCCTTGTGCATGCTTTCATTCTTTTGATTTCTTTTTTATCTGAGTAGTTTTTTTTTTTTTTCTTTTTTTTGCTAACAGGAACAGTTATTTTCTGTCCCCTATTCAGTTGCAGTGTGGGCGTGAATGGGAAATGTTATTTATTGCACAAACACTTATATACAGAGTTGTGCTTATTTAGATTGGGCTTGTAGAGAGATCCTCCCACATCAGGAAATGAAAAGGAAGGCTTCTGGGATTTTGAAGTAGATGCAACAAAAATGCTTATATTTTGTAGCCCAAATTGGCCTTCTGTGATGAATCTTTATACTGACAGAATCATTTGTTTCTTATTAACACACCTAATATGTTTTTAATTTTCCAGAGGTTGTAGGATGAATGTAGAACAAGTTTTATTGAAATTTATCATTAGAAAATTCCTTTATAATGTATTTTCCAAATGTAGCAAATAGTTATAATTAACGTGATTTTCATTCTTATTGAAATTTTGCTGAAATGACTCAATTCATTTGGATGATTTATATAAGCATATTTTGAATAATTTTCAAGTGGTAATAGCTTATTTATTTCTAAAGAAGGAGAGGTATTTTGATATATATATATATCGCAAGTTCTTAACTGGGACAATTTGGCAGTGTCTGGAGACATTTCTGGTTGGCATAAATGAGGGGTGGGGATGCTGTTGGCATCTGGTGGGTAGAGGGCAGAGATGCTGCTGAATGCACAGAACAGCCCCCAGAACAAAGGCTTATCTGGCTAAATGTCAGCAGTGCTGGGATTGAGCACTAAAAGCCCTGGTATA
>NW_007728723.1:149224-149800 GCF_000696425.1 Galeopterus variegatus | reverse complement strand
CCGTGTGCAGGAGAGGAATTTGCTCTTAGCCCCTGGTCAACTCGAGCTCAGTCTTGGAGATCGAGAAAGGGCAGTGCCCCAGTCGTCTCCATGTGAACTGCTGCTTGATGGGAGTTGACGTGTCAGTGATGCTCCCGTGGGGGCCTGTTGGGTGCCAGGCATGGGAGTAAGTGCTTGGCATCATGCCTACTGCAGAGAACTAGCACATCCTGGGGGTTTATTGTTACTTTCACCATCCTTCCCGTATTATCTTTACCATCACCGACTTGTTTTGACATAGAGCTGTAATAATCTACCTGCAGCCTTCCTAGAGGTGGACAGCAGTGAGTGCTCCAAACCTTCTTACTCTTAACCGAACTAAATTACATCTAAAACACCTCTAACAAGTGTTATTCTATTTTAAGATACTTCCTTTGATGAAAGTTTATGTCTTCAGTCTCAGGTCAGGAAGACAGGAAAAAGGATGGGCTACTTGCTGTATTTTCCTCTAGACTGGTGTTTTAGAGCGGCCTCCACTTTTGCAGACTGTGACTCATTCTGCAAGAGTGAAAATCATACTTTTATAACCCAGAAAAA
>NW_007728723.1:142202-148994 GCF_000696425.1 Galeopterus variegatus | reverse complement strand
ACCCTCGGCAGGAGCACCGCCGCACTCCCAAGCGGCGCACTGTAGCAGTGTGCCACCGGGCCGGCCCTCTACTCTAATTTTTAAAAATCATTATTACTTCTTTATCCTTTAGAAGTCCTTTTCATTTTCTTGACTCAAAGTATAGAAACTGGAATTTGATGCACCCCCAAATTTATGTTTTCTCCATCTTGAAATCTCACCCTACATTCAAATGCCTACTCCTTTTTAAAGATAAGGACTCTTTCCTTCCTTTCATTAACTACTTTCTTTACCGGAACACTAATAGTTTCTCGCCTTGGTTTACAGGGGAAAGGAGATATCCTTTTATTTTTTTTTCTGTATCCTAAAACTTCCCCAACTTTTATCTTTTAGTGCTCATGTGGTTTCATTGACTCTCTTTGGTTACCTGGTACTGAAGGTAGCTGTGCCTGTTCTGTTTCACTTGCCTCGGTCCATTCCCTCCTTGGTTCCTTGCTGTGGATTCTGTCTCCTTTGTGCTGAAACCATCTCCCCAAGTTGACCATGACTGTCTGTTGGCTGCAGCCAGTGGCCTTTGCTCTGCCTCATTGGGATGCAGTTGACCAGTCCTCTTTCTAAAACATGCTACTTCTACATTGCCCCCTAACTTGACCTTTAAGTTGCTGTAGTCCCTCGATTCTCCTCTCTGTGTTCTCTCCTCTCATTTACATGTGGTTGCTTTTTTGATTACTACCTCTTAACAAACACAGCTCTCTGGCCTTTTTATCCTCATGCTTCCCCTGCATGAATCTCAAACACATTCATGATTTTAACCATTCAAAAGTAAGGAGGGTACTTCCAAAAATTTGTGGAAAAATAGAATTAAAAGAAAATACAAATCTTTCCAAGAACTTTTTGAAGTGTGTGCTATCTCTGATTTTTTTTTTGTGAGCAACCAACCTGAGTTTTCAACAGTTTGCTGCATTTCCCTCAATATTCATTTAGCATCTTAAACCCAATATGTAGAAACCTAAATGGTCATATTCTCATGTAAGCAAAATCTTTCTGTTGATTATCATATTTAAAGAAATGGCATCACTATTGTTGAAGTCACATTATCTGTCTTGAATTCATCTGTGCCTTTTTGCTGCGTGTTCCCAAAATTTAGCAGATTAGAACAACAACCATTTTATTATATTTTACATTTTTGGGCTCAGGACTCAGGAATTTGGCCAGGGCTATATCAGGTGATTCTTTTGCACTCATGATACTTACTGAAGTCACTCAGTGGATTTCAGCATTATTCATGCATTCAGTGTCCTGGCAGGGATGTCTGGGAAGCTGGGCTCAGTGGGACCTGTCAACCAGAGCACCTAAAGGTGGTCTGTCTCGCACTGTAGTCTGAGGGTAGTCGCACTTCTCACCTGTTGTCTCAGTGTCCCAAAGAACATGCTCTGAGAAGCAGGAAGAAGAAACTGCCAGTGTTGTCGGGCCTGGGCTTAGACACTAGCACACCCTCCCTTCTGTGGTCTTCCCCTGAACAAAGCAGGCACAGAGCTGACCAGATTCAAGGAATCCCAGACCCACTGCTCGGTGGGAGGGATGTCAGAGTCTGTGGCCATCTCTAATTTGCCGTGCTTTCCTTTACCCACGTTTATTGTGTGTTGTGTTTGCCTGTTTCCTCACGTTGACACCACCAAAGTCACAGCTTCATTTATTTGTCTTCCAAACAGTTGCTGTGGCTTCATGTGAACTTATCCACTTCTGTACTCTGCCCATTTCCTATGTGCACTATTGTGAGAACAATTAATATTTCTTCTAATGTTAACATACTAGGTGTTTTATAACAGAACACCTGAGACTGGGTAATTTATAAAGAAGAGAGGTTTATTTTGCTTACAATTCTGGGACAGCTGCATCTGGCATGGGCCTCAGGCTGCTTCTGCTCATGGTGGAAAGTGGCAGGCAGCCGGTGGGTACAAGCAGATCACATGGCGAGAGGAAGCAAGAGAGAGAGAGAGAGAGGAGGTGCCAGGGTCTTTTAAACAACCAGCTCTCGTGGGAACTAATAGAGCGAGAACTCACTCATTAATCCCTCCTCCCACAGGGAGAGCATTAATCCATTCATGAGGGATCCGCCCCCATGACTCAAACAGCTCTCAACACTGCCACATTGGAGATCAGATTTCTACATGAGTTCTGGGGGGGACGACACAGCCAAATTCTATCACTGTGGTAGCTTATTACCTAAAAATAAAGACTTCACACCTTAGTACAGTTTGTCTTCCAAATCTTCACTCTGTGTACTCTCTGAGCTTTTCCTGCTATTCCCTTGCATATTTCCTGGGGTCAGATATGGCAAACCTTTCCCAAAACATGTCACATACACCTTTCTCTCGTGCCTGCAATGTGCCTTTTCATCTTCTTCCCTTAACTACCACAGCACTCTGGCTTCTTTTTAAGGGTTTCTAACAGCTTGGATGATAGTTATTTTACAGGCCTATCTTACTGTCAAGCTTTTTAATCTTTTAAATTGTTCACAATCTTTAAAGTTGCCCAGCTCCAAGCATAGTACTTTTATTTCCCCCAGTAGGTGCTCAATATGGATTTTATTTGTTTCACACTTTATCTCTAGTCAGAAAGTTTGCACCTGTAAATTCAAGGGGTTAAATTTACCAAATATGGACTAATTTTCAGAGTCAGGTAGCATAACATGAATCACGTTATTGGTAAAAGGCAATAGTTGTGGCCTTACTAAATAGGTCTTTTAGATGTTAAAAAGAGATGGACAGGGATTTGTAGGGTTTCCACATATAGATCTATGTTTGTGAATGCAGTGAGGACCAACTTCCGAGGGAAAACCAGTTGATAATCACAGCCGTGAATCTGTGTTCCTTAGGAGTGACTGTGATGACTCAATGGAGCTTAAGCTTAAGCTCAGCCATTTCTCATTTTATAATAAATGGGTTATCTCGTAAAATTATTGGGAGAAAGAGAGGTCTGTATTGAAATGTACATACTTACATAGAGTTTGAAATGTCACTTAGAAAAAGATGTGTTTGTCTACACTCTCTAAGCTCCTTTTTGTCTCCACAAAGTATAACCTTAAAGTTACTCAAGGGGCTTTACCAGAAGACCCTCCCACCGGAACACCTGAGCTCACTTTCATCAGTGGTTCTCTTTTGTATGTTTTAGGCGCCTTCCACACATGCAGAGAAGACGAGCTTCTGGTTAGAAGACGCACACCCGGAGTCTAAGGCCCCTTGCCCACCATGAGGGGAACCTGCGTCATCGCGTGGCTGTTCTCAAGCCTGGGGCTATGGAGACTCACCCACTCAGAGGCATGGGACGATTCTCAGTGCCAGAGAGCTGAGCACCCAGTCATCTCCTATAAAGGTAAGGAACAAGGTGCTCTGATTGCAAAGCCACCGTGTGAATGAGCATTCTATCCTTAGTGATAGCGGGTAATAGAGAAGCCATTGCTCCATTATTCTGTGATTCTTCTCTTAGATGTTGTTTAAAATAAAGGCAAAACCCAAAATTCTCCATCATCTGAATTTCATATCTAGAAACTGATAACTCCCTCAAGAAAGATCCAAGATAGAGGTTACCATGGGTAGAAAATCCCATTGTTGAGGCCACCTTTAGTTAACAGGTGCTGCAAGCGTCTTAGGTATTTGTGCCCGGGGCTAAAAATGTAACCTACAAAAATAATGATAAAACCGAGTAAAACAAAAAATTCTTCACNGCCCCCATGACTCAAACAGCTCTCAACACTGCCACATTGGAGATCAGATTTCTACATGAGTTCTGGGGGGGACGACACAGCCAAATTCTATCACTGTGGTAGCTTATTACCTAAAAATAAAGACCTCACACCTTAGTACAGTTTGTCTTCCAAATCTTCACTCTGTTTACTCTCTGAGCTTTTCCTGCTATTCCCTTGCATATTTCCTGGGGTCAGATATGGCAAACCTTTCCCAAAACATGTCACATACGCCTTTCTCTCGTGCCTGCAATGTGCCTTTTCATCTTCTTCCCTTGTGATAGAGATTTCCTTCCAGAAATCTCCACCTGTTGAAAGCCTCTTTATCCTTCAGCCTTAAACTCAGATATGCACTGCCCCTGGGCCCATCCGTGATCTTTTTAAGTAGCAGTCATCTTCTCCCTTAACTACCACAGCACTCTGGCTTCTTTTTAAGGGTTTCTAACAGCTTGGATGGTAGTTATTTTACAGGCCTGTCTTACTGTCAAGCTTTTTAATCTTTTAAATTGTTCACAATCTTTAAAGTTGCTCAGCTCCAAGCATAGTACTTTTATTTCCCCCAGTAGGTGCTCAATATAGATTTTATTTGTTTCACACTTTATCTCTAGTCAGAAAGTTTGCACCTGTAAATTCAAGGGGTTAAATTTACCAAATATGGACTATTTTTCAGAGTCAGGTAGCATAACATGAATCACGTTATTGGTAAAAGGCAATAGTTGTGGCCTTACTAAATAGGTCTTTTAGATGTTAAAAAGAGATGGACAGGGATTTGTAGGGTTTCCACATATAGATCTATGTTCGTGAATGCAGTGAGGACCAACTTCCGAGGGAAAACCAGTCGATAATCACAGCCGTGAATCTGTGTTCCTTAGGAGTGACTGTGATGACTCAGTGGAGCTTAAGCTCAGCCATTTCTCCTTTTATAATAAATGGGTTATCTCGTAAAATTATTGGGAGAAAGAGAGGTCTGTATTGAAACGTACATACTTACATAGAGTTTGAAATGTCACTTAGAAAAAGATGTGTTTGTCTACACTCTCTAAGCTCCTTTTTGTCTCCACAAAGTATAACCTTAAAGTTACTCAAGGGGCTTTACCAGAAGACCCTCCCACCGGAACACCTGAGCTCACTTTCATCAGTGGTTCTCTTTTGTATGTTTTAGGCGCCTTCCACACATGCAGAGAAGACGAGCTTCTGGTTAGAAGACGCACACCCGGAGTCTAAGGCCCCTTGCCCACCATGAGGGGAACCTGCGTCATCGCGTGGCTGTTCTCAAGCCTGGGGCTATGGAGACTCACCCACTCAGAGGCATGGGACGATTCTCAGTGCCAGAGAGCTGAGCACCCAGTCATCTCCTATAAAGGTAAGGAACAAGGTGCTCTGATTGCAAAGCCACCGTGTGAATGAGCATTCTATCCTTAGTGATAGCAGGTAATAGAGAAGCCATTGCTCCATTATTCTGTGATTCTTCTCTTAGATGTTGTTTAAAATAAAGGCAAAACCCAAAATTCTCCATCATGTGAATTTCATATCTAGAAACTGATAACTCCCTCAAGAAAGATCCAAGACAGAGGTTACCATGGGTAGAAAATCCCATTGTTGAGGCCACCTTTAGTTAACAGGTGCTGCAAGCGTCTTAGGTATTTGTGCCCAGGGCTAAAAATGTAACCTACAAAAATAATGATAAAACCGAGTAAAACAAAAAATTCTTCACTTTAGCATCTCCCAACAAAGCCTAGTCTTAGCACAAAACTTATCCCTTTTCTCTATGAAGAATTGGCTTAATGTCTCAAGTTTCTCCACAGATCTATAGGATTAATGGATTAATCTTGTTTATTCATCACAGTTTACTTAGGGTGTTTGAGGCATCCAGGGTGGAAAAAAATTAGTTTTTGTCTATCAATCTAAATATGATTTATCACACATTGTATTTTAGTAATTCATGCAACAGATAGCTTTATATTTTGTTATTTTTTTAAGCCTTGTGTCATGAAAAGTTCTTATAGAAAAATAGAAAGAATCGCCTAAGAAACACCCAGCCCCACATTTGTCAATCTGTGGCCCATCTTTTTTCCATTCTAATCCCCACCCACACTCCATTCCCTGCCCACCAAAATACTTTGAAGCAAATTCAAGCAATTATGTAATTTTATTGGTAATATTTCAGTTTATAACTCTAAAAGATATGGAATTCACAACACAGTGATCACACTGAAATGAAGAAACAAACAACCCCAAACAAAAAACAATTTTATAAAATTATCAACCATCCTGTATTGACAGATTGTTGATGGTCTCATGAATACCTGCGTATTTTTTTATTAACAATTGGATTCAATCAGTATCTAGATGAAGTTCATATACTATATTTGGTTCATATTTTTCTTGAGTCTCTTTTAATCTTTTCTGTTTATTTATTTATTTATTTTTGTTCCCCTTGCAAATTAATTTTTGAAGAGACTGAGTTTCCTGAAGTCCAGATTTTGCTGATTTCATTCTGTTTGTCTTGTTTAAATGTTCCTTTGTCCGAAATATCTCTGTAAACTTGTAGTAAGATCACGACACCTGATTAGATTCAGGTTTAAATATTTTGTGTTGCCTGTGTTCGGTGGTTCTGTGTACCTCCACGGGGTACCAGAGGATGTCTAGTTGTGAATTAGCAGTCATTAAGGATCAGTGTCTTGATCTACCAATTCATTCAGGGGTGTAAAACTGGGATTTTCCAATTTTATTATTGTTTCTTCATTTGATGGTCAGAATAATTCTATATGAAATAAGTTTCCCTCATCAACTATTTGAGTATCCTGAAGGTACAGCTCACATGGGAAAGGCAGAATAAATGCTCCCCCCACCCCTACTTCTGCCTACCAGTTTTTTTTTTCCTTTAAAAGACCAGCCTTTGGCTCACTTGGGAGAGTGTGGTGCAGATAAGACCAAAGCCATGGGTTTAGATCCCTATACAGGGATGGCCGGTTAGCTCACTTGGGAGAGCGTGGTGCTGCCGACACCAAGTCAAGAGTTAAGATCCCCTTACCAGTCATCTTTAAAAAAAAAGAAAAAAAAAAAAA
>NW_007728723.1:111734-141342 GCF_000696425.1 Galeopterus variegatus | reverse complement strand
TAGACTTGGGAATCACCCATTTCTGGCTGCTTTCAGCACTAAATGTGCTCATAGTTAGGTCTTTTTAGTGGATAGTGCTAAGAAAAACATTTAAAAAAATAAAATACTTTGTAAACTCCTCATTTTACTTTCAGCTTGTTGGGAAAATTCAAAGTTAATTCTTTCAGTAGCTTGTTTTGCCTTTAGAACAGAACCTGCTTATTGTATCAGCTTTACTGATAATCAACTGCTCGCACTCTCGCTTTCATAAATGTGCTTGCTTATCGCAATGACTACTGTACTGGCTACATGAATGCTGAGAAAACGAAACTTAAAAGAACCCAGAAGAGTCCACCTATATAAACCCATAAGACCTAAACTCGGGGCTCAGATCTTGGAGTGCTTGCTTATCTAGGCCCACCCGTGTAATAAAATACCTGACTCTCCAATCCTCTGAGTGCCGGTCACTTCTCTGTCAAGTCCATTCTATAACAAGCTCTGGGGGTCTTAAACTCTTTCATCTTATGTGTCTCCTTTTTCTTCCTATGCATGGAATCTTGAGCCTCTGAAGCCAACTAATTCTTCCTTGGCCTTTTTTCACAGTTCACCATAATTTTAGAATAACAGTTCCATGCAACTGTAGTTGCTCTTGACTATTGAGAACCAAGCCTTTAAGATGATTTTTTCTTCTTTTAGTTCTCAGGGTATATATTTCATTGCTGAATTAAAGCAAAGTTACTGCTTTAAAATCACTTGAAATAATTTCTTGCTGTGTGGTTATGTACCAACCCCACATCTGGTTAATTTCACTGTTTAATTTTAGTCTGGATTTTTAGAGAATCTCAAAGTTTACATTAAGTTGTTATGAAGTGTTTCAAAGTCAAATTAATGAAATGAAGTGTGTACAGAGGACTCTAGTTTTGCTCCTGTTTTCTTCACTATGTTTCTCTCTCTGAATTTAGCTAAGGATTTGCTTATTTTTTATGTTTTATACTTTTCGTAATATAAACAAAACAGTATATACACACACACCTATACATACAAGTATATATTCAGTTTCTCTTTTCTTAGATAAAAGGTGGTATATATAAAACTTACCTCTGTGTAGCATTTTTTGGGCATAATAATATATCCTGGAAACTACTCCCATAGCTCTCCACTTTGAGATGAACCCTAGTCTACTCAACAACTATTACCTTGTTACACTTCTCACTGTGTAACAGAGATTACTCAAAGCAACATGAATGNCAACTATTACCTTGTTACACTTCTCACTGTGTAACAGAGATTACTCAAAGCAACATGAATGTGATGAGAAGCCTGAAGGGACTGCACCTCAGCAACTCCTCTGATAGAAGGAAAAAACTGGGTACAGCCCCGATTCAAAGTTAGCTTCTGTTTTTATTATAAAAACAATGAAGTTTCACAAGAAAAATCAGTTAATTCAATCATTTCAAAAGGACACAAAGATATGGACAATGTGACAAAAGTTATCTGTAGCTAAGTACAGCTTAAACAATGGAAACTAGTAACATCATTTAAATTAACAAGGGGAAATTCCAAAGTACGATTTGTGAAAAGCTAAATTGATCAGTCTGTGATCATTATCTAACCCCAAATATAACCTCTCCCCAAATGATTTAAGCAGAAGTTACATTCTTATGATAATTGTCTCTAAAGTTTCCACCAACAAACAGCTTGTCCTTAGCAAACATTTTTTTTTCACATTTTTCCCTGCAGCAATTCTTTCAACATCTTTTAGCAACAGTCAGTATGTTAAATAGTAAAAGTACATAATCCCATCCCTAAACAATGATTAGAATTGATTAGATGGGCTTTGCCATGCTATCTGTGGACTTTTGTCCCCTGGCCAGAGACTTTTCTCTCATGCATGCATTACCTAAAAACCCTATCTAAAAATCAGCTAAGAATCAGCCTATATTGGATTAGAATTGATTAGATAGTCTTGGCCTGCTGGCTGTAGATTTTGTTCTGTTAATGGAGGGTTTTTACTCCATACTTGCATTACCTAAAAACTCAAATGAGAATCAAGGTTTCTTTTTTTTTTTTTTTCCTTTTTGTCTTTTTTTACTGACCGGTGACAGGATCGCAACCCTCGGTGGCAGGAGTGCCGCCACACTCCCAAGTTGCGCACTCTCCAGTGCACCACCGGCCTAGCCCAGAATCAAGGTTTCTAAGCTTCCGCAAACAACTCCCTATGAAAGATGGTTAGGTTATTTTCTGTTGTTTGGATTTTTTGTAAGGGTTCCATGGAAAGATTCCTAGCACTGGGATTTTTGGGTCAAAGGTTAAATGCATGTGTGGTTTGGCTGGATGCTGCCCAATCTCTCATGGAAGCTGCACTATTTTGTATTTGCATCCCCCTGGATACAAGTCTCCCTTTCCCTGTGGTCTTTCCAGCAGAGTGTGCTGCCAAGCTTTGGGATTTGGGCCAAAGTCATAGTTCATAAGTGGCATCTCAGTGTATTTTTAATTTGCATGTTGTTAATTTTGAATGAACATTCAACAAGCATTCAATAAGTGCCTACTATATACAGGGTCTGTGCTAAATATTGAGGTGATTGAAGCAAAAAGCATAGTCTCTGTTAAAAGGATTCAGATTATTTTTAGGAAAGTGCACCAAAAGGGCCATTGCATTATATTCTATCAAGGGCCCCAACAGGTGTTGGGCTTGGATGCTGTGGAGCCCAGGAGAGGGGCATCAAAGGCAGACAACTTGGGCTGTAGGAGGGTGGTTGAGGAATGTTTCCAGGATGAGTCCCAAATGATCATCAGAAGGTGTTTATAAGATTCATGAAGGGAGTGAACAGAGTAGGTGATAAGCCCTTAGGTGAGGGCAGGGATCTTCAGGTCCTGGCAAGTGTCAGGGACTGTGAGTCATGACATCTTAGTGTAAGTTGTGGAGGAGGAGGTAAGGGGTGAGGCCAGTATGGTTAGTGGGGATTCAGTAATGCCTGGCATCGAAAGGCATCTTGAGAATTTCATCCTCTCTTTGGAGGATGGCAAAATGGTAGCAGGGAGAGCCCCTGCTGAGGCCACTGCTGTGATCAGAGAGAGGAGGAGCTGAGGCGGGGAGGGGTGGCAGGAATGTGGATAAGTGGGTGGATTCCAGAAATCTGCAGGAGGTGCTGTTGATGTAGTGGATGTAAGATGGGAGAGACGAGGAACCACTGGGTGCAATCCCCGTGTTCTTGGATGTTGATTCCATAGGGGATCAAGAAGGGGACTGTGATGATTTTAGGTTGAAAAGGCTGAGTTCCTCTGAGCCATCAGATGGAATTATCCAGTTGAGAGCGGTGCATCATGCAAACCAAGAAGGGGGTTGCTTCTCAAGAGGGAGGTGGCCGTCAGTATATCCGGTGGCACAGTGTTCAAGGCGGACGTGGACCAGAGGGTGAAGTGACAAACTTGTCCTGGTTTGCCTGAGACTTTCCTGGTTTTAGCACTGCAAGTCCTATGTTCTGGAAAAACCAGGACAGTTGATCGCTGTATTAGTCTGTTTCTGTTGCTTATAACAGAATGCCTGAAACTGGGTAATTTATAAAGAAACAAAATTTATTTCTTACTGTTTGGGAGGCCACGTTCCATGTGGGCACACGTGGTGAGGGTCGTCTTCTGGATGGGAGCTCTCTGCAGGGTCCTGGTAGATCAGGATGTCACATGGTAAGAATAGCCCTCAGAGTATTATATGGCAAATGGTGAGCAAGAGAGCTAACTTCTCACTCACTCTCCTTATAAAGCCATCGGAACCACACCCATGACAACCCATTAAACTATCAACTCATTACGATCCATTCACAAGGGCCCAGTCCTTGCCTTCCAATCACCTCTTAAAGGCACCACCTTCCATCACTATATTGGGGTTTAAGTTCCAGCGTGAGTTTGGGGGGACATTCAAACCACAGTAGTCACCCTCTCAGAAATTGTGAGCGATGGTGTATTACTGCTATAACAAATCACCACAAATTGGGTAGCTTAAAATGACAGAAATGTCTTCTCTCAAGTTCTGGACACCAGAAGTCTGAAATCAAGGTGTTAGCAGGGCCATGCTCTCTTTGAAGTCTCTAGGGAGGAATCCTTCTTTGCTTCTTCCAAGCTTCTTGTGGTTGTCAGCAATCCTTGGTGTTGGCTTGTAGACGGTCACTCCAGTCTCTTAGTCTGGAGTCTCATGACGTTCTCCCTCTGCATCTGTGTCTTTTTGTCTTCTCCTCTTTATAAGGACACAAGTCGTATTGGTTTCAGGGCTAACCCTAATCCATCATGAACTTCAACAGTTCATCTGCAAAAGCACTATTTCCAAATAAGGCCACATTCATAGGTACCTGGGATTAGGACTTCAATATATGTTTTTGGGGACACAATTTAACCTGTACCAACCAGCATTTATCAGAGCAGTGCCAGGGGAAGAAATGAGATGGTGATGGGTGGAGGGCTAAATGATGGAAGATTAGATGTAAAAGGAGAGAACAGTGTTCTCAGCCAGCAGGGAGATGAAGACAGGGAATGACTTTTAAAAGAGCATTACTTAATCATCCTTAAATGGTGATGGGAAAGAGCCAGAGGAAGGAAAAGGCTGAAGAGGGAAGAGGGGGGGAGAGATAATTGGTTAGGCAGAGTCCCCAGGGCTGTGGGAGGGGATAGGATACTGAGAACAGGTGGGGGTTAGTGTATAGGAAGCAGATTCCACCTCCAGTGAGCCTGGAGGGAAGGAGGCCAGGGCATCCAGGATGCAGGAAAGTTAGTGGGTGGCGGGGGGGGGTGCCTCTTTTGGGGGACTCTGTCTTGGCTGAGAACAAGTAGGCAGGCCAGGGGCCAGAGCATGGGGGCTTTAGGAAGGAAGTGCTGATCTGAAGAAGGGATGAGACTGTTGATCAAACACACACGCACGAGATTCCCTGTGGATGTTAGGAGCTCAGCAGTCCTTGAAATGGCTCATGTGACACCTGAGCAGGTGGCCACTACTATGTGCCATATGAACACTTTTTTGGAAGGCAGGACTCTACAAGAAAGTTTGAGAAAGTAGAATGAAACATCGATAAGGTAGAGATAAAGAAAGAACTGGATAAACTTGAGTTTTAAAATCTTGATTTCCATGTACATTTACAATGTCATGATTTAGCGGTACATATTGGATGCTGAAGTAACGTCTTAATGCAACTAAGCACGTTTTTGTCAAAGTCTTGGTTTGATTTACCTGGCTAGGCAGATGCTGGCAGGATCTTTTTTTTCCAGACTTGGTAAAATGTTTGCTGTTGTGGGCTCCTCCTGTCTGCGGAGTTTGTCACACAACACTCTCCAACAGCTTGTTGTGTTTTCAAGGTTACTTCCTTGACTGCATGTTCTGGAATATTTATCCCCAATTGTGCAGTGGCTGCTAAAATGCCCTGAACCATTACAGACGCACCCTTCACACTTACGTCCTTGTCATTTGATTAAACGTCTGTTCCAATAAAGAGGGGAAAAACAGTGACCCTTCATGACAGCATGTTTCTCAGCATGCTTACTGAGTCTCATAACCAATGCTGAAATTAGTTTTAAATGTTTAATGTCTACTTAAGGCGATAGTGCCATATTCTGCTTTTGTTTGTTTATTGATTAAAGTTTACCCAGCATGCCAGCTATTTAGAGACCAAGCTCCAGTTATAGGATTTGGTTTGGGGGCCATCTCACATTATGTGCAGAAAAGACCACCGGACGGTGGGTGATGCTTTCCTCAGTCTTCCTTCATCTTGGAGCCTTGACATCAGGAGTAGTCTGGAGGCTTTCTTCAGTGTCTTAGCTGGCGTCTTTAGTGTTAATGCCTAAGGTTACTCCTGCCCGTGGAATCAGGTGGGCTCTACTTGGTCCCGCTCGCAGGGCCCTGAGATCTTTATCTTCAACTCCTTGGTGTTGGCCTAGACTGTCTTCCTACTTACAGGTTCACTGACTATCCTGAGAATTGTCTTGGAACTTATGAAAGAGCTGTCTGGACTCTGGACAAAGGATTAGCAACAGTTGGCCCTAAGAGCTTGGGAAGGGCATCGAGGGAACTGAGACAGCTCTTCCAGCTCGGGTCACCACTGGCCTCGGCTGGGGAGTCACACTTGGCTCTCTGCTGTTGTTACTAAGGACCTTGTGTTTAAACAGCTGCCTCTATCCCCACACACAGTCTTAGGACACGGAAGGAACCTTGATTGAAAGTGGCCAGTGCAGCACTTTAAACTTGGGTTCTATCGCCATACCCTGGTTTGAATGGTTATTTTCCATGGGTCCTATGTTTTCCTTCTGAGCCTGTCATTATATGACATTATATGTGTGTGTGTTAGAGCATGGCTTTGTTGGACTGTGTTGTCTCTTCTTCATGTTCACTTGCTGGGTGCCCTAGCCCCTCTCCCGCTCTGGGAGGCTCTTTCTCTACCGCTCTCTAACGGGGTCGTGTACCTGTTTCCTGTTGCCCAGGTAATTGCCATTTCTGTCCACTTTCCTGCCTCCTACCACTCTCTCCTTGACTTCTACATAGAACCTTGGGTCACTGGCATTGCCTGACCTGCCACGTGATCTCCATTGGGCTGGAGAAGGCATAACCTGGGCAGCCTCAGTTACCCTCCAAGGCACAGAAAACTGTAGCCTCTTAGAAAACAAGGATGGGGATGTTGGAAGGGCCAAGTCAGCCATTTCTGTACCAGGATCCATGAGTGTCCCATACTCTGTGTGTGTCCCACGGCTCCATGCATGTCCCATGGGTTTGTGAGTGTCCCACAGTGCTTCATTTTCTCTCTGGGTTTTGGATGTCTGGTGTCTGACATGACAAGCAGTCACATGGGGCCCTGGCCTGCCTGGGTTTCGTCTCTTCTATAGGATCCAGGATCCTCAGTAGAAGATTTTTAGAGTTCCTGTAAGGTTCTAGAGGTTTCAGAGTCTTTGCATATAAAAGCCTTGGGTGTAAAATTGTTTCCAGTGTTTCTCTCTGTTCATGCAGCCTCAGATCTGCCATTTTGACCTTTAGAAATTATAAATGTGTGATTGCGTGATAATGTCCTACTTTCTCCGAGAAGAAATTAGGAAAAATTATTTTAATTAAAAATAGATTGTGTGAAATTAATTTTAATATTTATTTTTAATATTTTCATAGGAATCTGGTTAAAACTTAGTAAGACACCAGTAACAGTTGAAAACTGTCTTGAATTCAACTGTTTTCCTTGTAGAAACTAAAATTTACATAAACCAAATGTGATTTTCTCTTGTTTCACAACAGGATATGAGTTCTCATCTTAAGAGTTTACTTGAGGAGGACAAGTTGTTATGCATCCTTAAAAAGTCCTTTGTTCCATAAATAATTTATCTTTTGTTACCATTCATATGACTGAATGTTTTATATAATATAATGTCAGAATCACATGGGCAAAATATTTGAACATATTTGCAAATGAAGCAACTAAGGTATAAGAACACTGCCTGACTTTTACATTAAAAACTGCATTTGGGGATACATTTTAGATTTTAAAGCATGTTGCTAGTTTTCTATCTGCAGAGATGGGACATTAAAAATTACATAACTTTTCAACTCTATAATATAGTTGTATAATTATTATTCACGAGCACGTAAAACTGTTAGAAGAAAATGCAGCATAAAAACAGTGCATTATCCATTGAGTTGATTGATTCTAATACCTAGATTGGGCTTTTATGTTATTGATCTTTGATGAGAGCTGAGAGGGTCCCTACTGTAGTTTTTTTTTTTTTATATATATATATATATAAATAATAATTAGGCTCTGATGAAAATTATTTTTTGAGTTTTGAAAATTATTTATAGTTTTTATATTACTTTTGCATTCCAGGGCCACTATGAAATAACTTATAAGATTGAACATGTATATTTTATCTTCAGGTAGAATTTCAATTGTTTTTTTAGTTGATTTGTCTCAATAGGGAAATAGTTTTTATTTTAAGACTTCAAATGAATTGCTTTATAAGTGGAGTAGTTCAATGTGATCAAATTAAAACGGAATAAGAATTTATAAAATTATTGCCAGGATTCTGATTTAAAACAGTGATTTCATTTAACTTCAAATGCTATGTTATTGTATTTTATTCATCTTTAAGCATGTTACAGGCTTTCTAAGCATTAACTGGGCAATTCATCCACTTCTCACACTGAAGGTGGATAAAAATCTTGTCATCCTTATTTTATGTATGTAGGAAGAACTGGAGATTTAATATAGGGTGAGTAATGTTTTAATCAGTCTGTATTTTTGTTAGATTTTGTCCTCCAGTCTTTCTCTAATATCAGAGCAAGGCAATCATGGTTACGTTTGAGAGACGAAGCTCTATGCCAACTCCTGCACACAGCAAGGCTGAAATTTCTCTGTTACCAAAGTGACAAAGGAAAGACTACATTGAGGTTCCTCAATTTTATTTAGTTTGTCTTCTAATTTAATCAACACTTTAAAGTTTTATTTTCTAGAATTTTTTTTTTTGTTTTGAGTGAACAAGGGCCAGGAATTACTCTTTATTTTCTCTTTTGCTCTCTGAATTCCCTCATACGACTCAGGGTCAAGTCTGATCACCTGTGTTGCAGGAGGCAGGAAGCATTCTTATTTATTGTCATGAGCACTGCTGGACTCCTGTCATCCACCGTGACCTTGTGTGCTAAAGCACCAAAATGCATGGATTCCTCCAACCCCAGATATAACAAAGTCTTGGTAACACTAATTGACCATTCCCTCCTTGAAAGCACCTGTGGGCAGCCTGTTAGATAGACTGCAAAGCCTATTAACTAAAATCAGTGAAGTGAGACCCCAACGCCAGGAACAGCTGAGCAGAGTGCCCCTGCTAGCTCTCAGGAGGGGATTATGATGGTCATTCTCATTTGTATTTTTGATTTTTGTACCACTTGACTCTCTGGCTTCAGCACACAGAGTATTTTATCTTCTCCTTGTTTAAAGGTAGAAGCAAAGATCCAGTTCATTAATAATCCAATCAATATTTATTGAGTGCATATTATGTGCCAGAAATTGTTTTATTCACTGGGGTTACCCCAATGAGCAAAACAAATATATATATCCCAGCCTGCACTGAGTTTATATTCTGTTATGGGAGACAGACAATAATAAGAAGACAGGTTACAGAGTGGGTTACGTAGTGAGAAGGACTGAGGAAAATGTAAAGCAGGGAATAGGTTAAGTGAGGGAGGGGCTTTGCAATTTTTGTCAGGGTAGCCAGGTGAGTCTGGCGTTTACCTGTGGCCTCCTAGTTCCGCACCTGCCCATTTTTGTTCTGCTCTGTGAGGATGCTCAAGGAGTCAGCAACATTTCCCAGGCTCCTGAGCCACCTGGGTTCCTGGTAGGATGTGTGAATGGGAAAGACCAGCAGGAGCAGAGATGGCTGGAGAAATAGAGATCACCTGTCAGCCTCCACAGCGTGGCTGAGGAGTGTGGGGATTCCAGCTTCCTGCAGCTCAGGAACAGGCAGTGCTTTTTGGCAATTCCCACCTGATTCACAGCTTCTGTAAAAGACCCTAGAAGCAGGGACAGGCTCGTGGGTTCCAGCTTGGCTTGTTGGCAGCATCTCATCTCTGTGTGTCACACTTTCTTCTTGCTTTCCCAGGCCCTGTCCTCCATTCTTTTGCTCTTTCAGTTCTTAAACATCTCTACAACCATTTCCCTACATTAAATTTTCTCTATCGGAACTACCCCAGATGATTTCTGTTTTCCTGGCTAGATCATGACTCATAAAGAAGGATCCACTGAGTCAAGACTTAAAGGAGGCGAAGGGGCAGGCCACGTGGGTAACTGTGGAAAGAGTGTTTCAGGCAGAGAGAAGAGCAAGTGCAAAGGCCCTGAGGTGGGGGTATGCTTGGCAGGGCTGATTAACAGCAGGGGGCCAGGCAAACCAGAACATAGCAAGCTGCAGGGGAGAGTAATAGAGGTGAGAGCAGAGCTGTAGCAGGGGTCAGGCCCTCTAGGACCATTAAGAATTTTGTCTTTTATTGTTAGTGAGATTGGAAGCCACTGGAAACTTTCGAGTAGAAGGATGATGTGATATGATATGAATTGAAAGGGTCACTCTTGCTGCCTTGCTGAGGATAGACTGAAGGTGGGTGGGATATAGGGTAGGAGACTAGTTTGGACACTGGTGAGAATTCCAGGCTGGAGAGGGTAGTGGCTTGTATGAGGATGTTAACTGCAGATGTGGGAAGCAGTGGTCATATTCTGAATATAGCTTATTTTGGAGGTGAAGTCGTATGTTCTGTGAGAGAGAGAGAAGGGCAAGAGTGACTCTAAGGCTTTGGGTTTGAACAACTGGAAGGGTAGAGGTGTGATTTATTGTGATGAGGAAGACTGTAAGAGAGTCACTTTTGCAAGGGGCATCAAGAGCTCGATTTTGGACACGTTAAGTATGGGACACCTCTGTGGCATCCAAGTAGAAATGTCACCTAGTCAGCTGCATGTGCAAGTATGGAGTTCCGGGGAGTGGTCTTGGCTGGAAATAGACATTTGGGAGTTATTTGCATGTAGATGTCATTTAAAGCCCTAAGACTGGGTGAGATCTCTGGGGGAAAGTGTCTGAATAGAGAAGAGGGTGATGAGGGAGTCCTAGAGCTGAAGTTTGGAGAGATGAGACAACAAATAAAATGGAGAAGGGATCATGAGAGATATCTTGGAAGCCAAGTGAAGAAAGTTTTCCTTTCACAGTGGCCTAACAGGCCAAAAACTAGAGACTTGGATCTGATGACCAGAAAATGGGAGGCAAATATTAATTGGCTAGCAGGGACAAATACGGAGGTGCCGAAGGGCCCCAGAGTCCCTAAGCCTAGACTAGGGTCCACCTACGCAGCAGAACCATTTGGCAAATGAATGTCTGTCAGACACTTCAGATCACCATGGCACGTGCCACTTATTTTGGATATCAATACCCCTTGAATAATGCCCCCCTCCCCAATTGCCCTGGTGGTCTTTAGGAAACAGTATTATACCAAGGTTGCTATAAATAAAAGAGAAGTCAGAAGTTGGTCTGGCCTCTTAACTGAGGTCATTATTAGCTAGCTGTTGAGAAGTAGAAAGAGCACTAAGGCCAGGAGACAAGGCTTTAGGTTTGTATCCTGCAGCTTAGTAGTAATGTGAACTTGGAAAAGTTACTTAATATTTCTGTGTGTCCATTTACACTTAAAAAACACATGGGTGATAATGTTACCTTTGTAGAATAATTGAGTAGGTAAAATAAGAGTTTGTCTGTGTTTGTGTGTATATGAAAGTACAACAAAGATCTACTATCAGATATCAATATTTACAGCATTAGAAATAGCTGGTTTTCAGCTTAAATGTAGTCATATAGCACTCCTAACTTGTAACTTGTATTAACAATGTTTGAAAACTCCATGAGACACATTAATGTGAGAAACTACTAGTGATGAAGAGAGAAAGAAATCTGAATATTTGGTCTTTTTTTGTGATTTTTTATTTCTAGGTTTTAATGTTAACCACTCTATAATGCAAAAGTATGTTGGGAATTTCTCATTTGGGGGAAGATATAAAACTATTTATTGCATGGATGATTCAAGCCAGATTTAAATAATTTCTGAATTTTAAAAAATGACTTAGAATAGAGTAATATAAAGCTTTTGAATTATTTCCTATCTCCAAGGGGGTCAGTCCACTAAGAAAAAAAAAATCTACAAAGCTCCGGTATGCAAAACATAAATCCTCCATTCCATTGTGAGGAAACAAAGTCTTAAATGGTAAATCCATGGATTGAGGCATAAATTGGAAACAATGCCTTAGTTCACTGGAAGTAGTTTCTAGGACATAGCACAATGATGGGGAACTAAAACACAGATCAGCATAGAATAAGTTCTAATGCATTTAAAAGGCTTGAAATTATGCAAGTGTGATTTATGAGCACATTAGAATCAAACCAAAAGTCTATAACAGAATGATGTATGGAAATTATGTTGAAAGTTTAATGATATAATTCTAAGTAACTCATGGATCAAAAAACAAATCTCCAGGGAGAATCTAAAATATTTTCATCTGAATGATAACAACAGTACAACTTATCAAAATTTGTGGTATGCAGCTACAGCAGAACTTAGGGAAAATTTTATAGCATTCTTTACTTATATTAGTAATGGATAAAGTTCTGCTATCAATTATTTTGGGGTTTCCCTTAAGGAAATAGAAAAAAGGCAAATTAAACCTATGGTAAACTGAAGGAGGAACAAAATGAAGATAAGAGCATAAATCAGGTAAGTGAGAAAACTGCAATGAAGATCAGTAAACTAAACCTAGTTCTCTAACAAGACTAGTAAAATCAATAAGCCTTTAGCCAGATTGATCAGGAAAAAGAGATAAGAAAACGTATAAATATTAGGAACAAATGGGGAGACATCACTACAGGACCTACAGAAGTAAAAAGGCTTAGTAATTAATAGAAAACAATACATAATTTCATGCCAAAATTTGACAACTTAGATGAAATGGGCAAGTTCTTTGAAAGATGCAGTCTATCAGAGCTCACTTAAGAGACAAATAACCTGATTCACTCTATATCTATCGAAGGAATTAAATTTATCATTAAAAGCCTTCTAACAAAGAAGACTTCAAACCCAGTGGCTTCAAATGTGAATTTTGCCAGATAAAAAAGAAAAATTTTTTTACATGAAATTGCAAAAAGCAGAAGGTGACAGAACACTACCCAACTAATTTAAGACCCTGGAATAAAAACCAGACAAGACATTCCAAAATATGATATTACAGAGAAATATCCATCATGAAAATAGGCACAGAAATCTTAGGAACATTTAAACAATTGAATCCGGCAATTTGTAAAAAAGGATAACACCACTGGCTGGTTAGCTCAGTTGGTTAGATCATGGTGCTGATAACACCAGGTCTAGGGTTTGATCCCTGTGTTCAGCACCCACCGCAAAATAAGTAAAAAGAAAGGATAATACATGTGTCCAAGTGGGTTTTATCCCACAATGGCAAGATTGCATGAGATTTCAAAGGTTTAACATTTGAAAATCAATCAATGTAAATCAGTGTATTAAGTGACTAAAAAAAGTTTTTAAAAATCATATCAAAAATTTTTTAAAAATTTATAAAGTTTAACACATATTCATAGTAAAACCTAGGAGCAGAAGGTATTTCTTCACCATGACAAAAGATATTTTAAAATAATCTAAATCTAATATGATACATAATGGTAAAAGTCTGGATTTCCCCACAAGGATGCTCACTCTTATTTCTTTTAGTGCTTTTAGTTATCATTGTACTATCCACTGTAAAATGTAATAATACATAAAAAAAATAATAAAAGCAATATAATTAACAAATAAATGGTATATAGATCTAAAGAATTAAGGCTCTTTTTATTTTGTAAAAAAGATTATATGGAGCATACTAATTAAATTTTTAAGAAGTATTAGATCTAATAAGTGAGCTTCTTATGATTTTAGGATACATAGTGAACTTAAAAATTTAATTTCATTGCTATAGACCATCAACTAATAATCAGAAATTGAGATTAAAATTTATAATTTATAGTAGCATCAAAAATATGAAACCAGGATACATTTAACAAAATATATGCAGAAGCTCAACATTGAAAACTATAAAACATTACTGAGAAAATCAAAAAGACCTAAGTAAATGAAGAGAAATATTCATAAATCAGAAGACTCAATACTGTTAAGGTAAAACTTCATACCATATGCATTGCAACTATATCGTATGCTATGCAATCTGTAGATTCATGCACATCAAATCAAAATCTTACCATGCTTTTACTGTAATAATTGAAAAGCTGGTTCTAAAACTTACGGAAGTGCAAAAGATTTAGTATAGCTGAAAATAATTTCGAAAAAAAAGAGCAATGTTGAAAGATTATACTAACTGAAGTCAAGACAATGTGAATATTGCACAAGGAAAACTATGAGGCAATGCAACAGAAAGCAGAGACCAAAAATAGCCCCCATATATATATTGTCAATTAATTTTCAATGAAGGGGCCATGATAATTCAATGATGAAATAGTAGTCTTTTCAAAAAATGGTGTTGGAAAAATCGGACATTTCTATGCAGAAAGTAAACTCCAAATGTTACTTCATACAGTATACAAAAATTAGCTGATATGGATCATAGTCCTAATGTTAAGAGCAAAAATCATAAAAACTCTAGAAGAAAACATGTGGGAAAAATTTCCCAAACTTTGGGTTAGGAAAGATTTATTAGCCAGGATACAGAACATAAAGAAAATTTGATATATTGGACCACTTCAAAATTAAAAATATTTGCTCTTCAAAGACACGATTAAGAAAATGGACAAACAAGCCAAGTACAGTGTGAAAATATTTACAAAACGTGTATCTACTAAAGGTCTTGTGTCCAGCATATATAAAGAAATCCTTACGACTTACTAATAAGAAAACAACCATCCAACTAAAAACAAAACAAAACAAAAAAGGACTAGGGATTTAGACACTTTGCCAAATACTAACATTAAGCATGATGAGATACCTCTACACACCCAGCAGAACGACTAAATCTAGAAAGTCTGACAGTATGAAGTGTTGACAAAGATGGGATGCCTCTTAAGTTTTGCTGTTAACTCTGCAAGGTGGTGCAACCACTTTGGAAGACATGCTGTTTGTCATTAATCCCAGCAAACCCACTCCTAAGTATTCACCCAAGATTGATGAGGTACTTAATAATATCTACAGAAAGGTTTGTACCCAAAGGTTTACGGCAGCTTTATTCTCAATAGCCCCAAACTGGAAACAACCCAAAAATTAATCAATGGGAATGGACAAATTAATTATGTGAAATGGAAGACTATTGGGCAATGAAAAGAAAACAAACTACTTATACAGACAACAAACTGGGTGATCTCAAAAGTATTATGCTAAGTGAAAGATTTCAGATACAAATTCTACATACACTTTAGTATTCCATTATGTGAAATTCTGCTGATGGCAAAACTGTAGTAGCACAATCACCATTGATGGTTGCCTGGGTACCGGGTGTGAGAAGGAATTGCCTGCGAAAGTACATGAGCAAACATTTGCGTTTATGCAAAATGTTTTTAGCATGGTGATGTGGTAGTGACAGGGTTTATATGTTAAATGTCATTGAATTTTACATTTAAATGAATAAATATTATTCTATATAATTATACTGCAGTGAAGCTCATTTAAAAAATTATGTAAGTCCCAACTCTAATGGAGAAGCATAGACTTGCAAAGAACGTAGAATTCAGTAATCAAACTGCTTAAGAAATACTCTGTCAAAATACAATGCCAGATTTCCTTGGCACTAAGGCCAAGCATAATTTGAGAACTTTACAATGAAAATGATAATTATGAGTACTGTATTATATAACATTTGATAAAATGAAAGTGTGTGTATGTGTGTCAGAAAAGCTACTTAAAATTCAAGATTGTCATTCTTTAAAAAAAACTCACCACATAGACTGTTTTATAAGTAAAGTTTTCCTCCCAAAGTTATTTTAAGGGTTAAGAACTCTATAGTTCGGGGCCGGCCCGGTGTCGCACTGCTACAGTGCGCCGCTTGAGAGTGTGGCGGCGCTCCCGCCGAGGGTTTGGATCCCACATACAGACCGGTTCCCGCTCACTGGCTGAGCGAGGTGCGGGCGTGACACCTAGGGTTGCGATCCCATTGCCGGTCCCGGTCTGGTACGGGCGCGACACTGAGGGTTGCGATCCGTTGCCGGACACGAAAAAAGAGACCCAAAAAAAAAAAAAAAAACTCTATAGTTCTTGTTAACTTGATATAAATGAGGTAATTTATTTATATAGAAAGCTTTTCCCCCAAACAGTGCACCAACCCAAGGGTATTTTTTTGGAGGAAATATTGGGTTAGGAAAGACAACCTACAGAGTGGGAGAAAATATTTGCAAACTATGCATCCAAGACGGGATTGCTATCCAGAATATACAAGGAACTGAAACAACTTAACAGTAACAAAACAAATAACCAGATTAAAAAATGGGCAAGGAGCTAAATAGGCATTTCTCAAAGGAAGATATACAAATGACCAACAGTCATGTGAAAAAATGCTCAATATCACTCAGCATCAGAGAAATGCAAATCAAAACTACATTGAGATATCATCTCACCCCAGTCAGACTGGCTATTATCAAAAAGACAGAGAATTACAAATGCTGGAGAGGATACAGAAAAAGGGAAACTCAACTACACTGTTGGTGGTACTGTAAATTAGTGCAGCCATTATGGAAAACAGTATGGAGGTTCCTCAAACATCTACAGATAGAGCTGCCATACCATCCAGCAGTTCCACTGCTGGGTATATACCCAAAGGAATGGAACTCATCATATAGAAGGGATACCTGCACTACCATGTTTATTACAGCTTTATTTACAATAGCCAAAGTTGGAACCAACCTAAATGTCCATCATCAGATGACAATAAGGTAAATGTGGTGTATATACACAATGGAATACTACTCAGCCATAAAAAAGAACGAAATACTACCATTTGTAGCAACATGGATGAACTTAGAGAAAATCATGTGAAGTGAAATAAGCAAGCCCAGAAAGAGAAATACCCCATCTTCACTTATAAGTGAGAGCTAAAAAAATAAATAAAAATAAAAAAGAAAGAAAGAAATAGCAATCACAATAATATATTGAACTTTCAAAAGGAGAGAACAGAACTGAGGTTACCAGAGGTGGGATTGTGGGAGTGTGTAAGGGAGTAATTGGTAGAGAGCTATTGAAAACAATTACATTGTACCATCTTGAATATTCTAATTATCCTGATTTGAACATCACATATTGCACACAGGTATTGATATTCAACTCTGTACCCCAGAGATACGTATAATCAACTATGATACTATATAACAAAATAAAATAAAATAAATGTTGATAATTTGCTCATCATAGACTTTTTTGCATTACTTTAGACCTTTAAAAATATTGAACTAAATATTATTTATCTTGGTTACTGAGTTTTTTGGGTGCCCTCTTAAATTTTGCATTCTAGGTGAAGTCCTTACTAGCCTTGTCCTGGTTGTTTAACAAAACTGGGTTCTGTTAGCACGAAGGGCAGTTCCAGAGCTGCTGTGCTTGTCTCCACAGCTGTATAGTTGGTTTTGTATATTTTCTGGTGTATCTGTTCCAGAAGAACTCATAAATTTGTGTCCTTACGTATGCTTCTGCCTCTCCTTTTATATTCTAAAACCCTGGTGGATAAACATAGTGCATCCTCTATGCAGTGTTTCACACAAGGCTCTTTCTGAGCGATGAGTCCGCAGTACATTTTTTATTGCATAACTGACTCTCTGGACAAGAAACAGAAAACTTTTTTATTTTCTTATTTTTTTATTTTTCAGTTTTTAATTCTTATTTTTTAAAGAGCTTAATTTTTTCATTGCACATGTTTACAGTTTGTTGTTTCACTACATGCTTATGTTGTATAATGATTCAGTCAGAATAGTTAGCATATCTGTCTCCTAAACGTTTATCATTTTTTTTTGCGGTGATAACATTCAAGATCCTCTTTTCATATTGTATTGAAATATACAATACAATATGATCAGCTAGAGTCCCCCTAAGAGCTCCAGAACTTACTCTTCTTGTCTAACTTTAACTTTGTAACTTTGTATCCATTTACCAGCTTCTCCCCTTCCCTGCTTGTTAATCACTAAGGAACAGAAAACTCAACCCAAGCCCATTATTACCAACCCAATCTGAGGTTCCAAAAAGAAAAAACAATGATTTCTCATTTTTCTGTTTTCTTATATTTTAAAATATTGTTGAATGACTTGCAGTTTAAAAGTCAAGTTAAATGGGAAGTTTGGGAGAATAGAATGATCTGTTGGTGCTTTTTAATGCCTTTTGAGATGGACAGTGGGAATTTGATTCTCTTTGAGAATGGCTAAGTATGTTCTCAAAGAACTCCTGATGTAAAATTGCAGAAATTATCATTATACAACATGAAAGTTGGTACAAAATAATTTACCCTTCCTATAATTTTAATCTCACTGTATTTTTGGTCTGATTAAATACTATTTGATGTTGATAAGATACTTATTTGAAACCTCTTAAGCTTTTTCCCCTCAAGGAGCATGATAAAAACAAACCATCTCTCATTGGGAAAGCTTTAAAATTCTATTAGGATGTTCCTTGTGATGCTCCTTCAATGAAAATTTTATATGAAAAAGATTTCATGTAGACCTGTGAAGAAATTACATACAGTGCTATAAGTTTGTATTAAGGGCCAAATGCATTATTCACACCTTTTATGACATATATGTTCTTCATTCTCAGAGGTGTCTGCACAAAATTGTTCAGTGTCTTCTCTGATTTAATTCAGCTTTTGAAAGCTCTTGAGGGCAATGTTTGGAATTTAGTGAAAAAAAGGAAAGAACATACGGAAATAATAAATTTACATATTTGGTTGTTAAAGATGCCTGCTCTGAGAAAAATTAACTTAGCAGTGAAAGAAAGAGTGGGAAGATTATAGTGAACTGTGCATGTGTTCACCATACTGTTCCTATTTAAGATTTCCCTTTCCTCCTAAGCCAGACTTGAACACCCCAGGTTCCTTTTTTTTTAAGCAACCAATGAAATACTGTGTTTCTCTCAGCCAAATCTTGCCTTACTGTCTGTCTACTTCCATGTGCCCCATTTTTTCTGGCCAGTTGAGATGGCTTTTTATTTTATTTTTCTTTGGTTCAGCTATCCCACTGCATGGATTAGAAATAGTTTTTGCTGCAACTGAGCAACTGACCCTTTGTAGATCTGTGTCTCTTGGCCAGAGCCATGTAACAGTTGCTTAGCTGGGGAAAGAAATATAGTCGGATAATATTCCATCTGAGGTATGTTTTGTGATTCTTAAAGCTTCCAGTGTCCTGTACCTCTGCACCTATGTAACACTTCAGTTGATATCACCAAGAATTTCACACTTCGAGTGAGAGAAGGATATCTCCCAGAGGATGTGTAATTCCATTATGCAGCAGCAGCTCTTTCTGTGACTTCAAGCCAAGCGAAACCATTTGCTAGTTCTGGAGCTATTTTTCAGCCAGTCCCACCATGTGACCTTCTAGAACTTCTCTCATCCTGCCAATTTGCTTTTGACCTGTTCCTGCCCTACCACATAACTGTGACCTCCTTGCCTGCCACGGTAGGTGGGGTAGCAGCTGTAAGTGTTTTTAAGTGCAGATCCAGCAGATGACCACACTGGCTCGCTCTCCGTCTGTTTCCTTCATCTGTAGAGCATTAACAGACCCGTGTATGTGGATCGGACAGGAACTATCTTCAGAGAGAGTAAAGCAGAAAAGATTATATCAGCACTTTGCAATGATTTCCTGTGTCCTATATTTGTTAATGCATAGATTAGAAGGACTTAGACCTTTTATAGTCTAAGACCAAGCTCCTCTGGCCACTTAACCACACAAAGTCATGTCTAAAGAACCCAGGATTGTTAGAAGATCTTGTGAAAAATTCTACTTTTATGAAATGTATTTTAGAGTCCTGGGATACCTAATTATGGGTTTTTCTGGCCATATTAGAAACTCAAAACTAAAAAATGGAATGCATTCACAAATCTCATGCTGATGGGGCAGTCGCTGAGAAGCCCTGGAGAACGTGCCCTGGAGGTCAGCTGAGGTGCTGAGCAGGTTCCAGGCAGCCCTGCCTTTTCTCCTTGAGCATTTACAGAGGCTTTTGCACATAAAAATGAAACTTTGAGTTGAAGAAGAAAGAAGTTCTGCTTTAACTGTAGTTCCTAACCATTGAAATCATCTCCCATTTGACATTTATCTAGCATGGGAGTGAACTAAAGAGACTGGAGTGTGTGTGGGCTGGATCCTGAAACCATGGGGCAAGTAGATCAAATTTGTGTTCAGTTGAGTTTTTATGGTCCTCTTTTGGGATATAATTAACGGTTAAGTGAGATTTGCCATAGAAGTTTAAATCTTATTTTGAAAAGGCAAATGTAAAATAGAAAGAAGAAACTGAAAACTACATGATCTCTTCCCTTATGATTTAAAATGTTAAGATTTGTCAACATGAAAATACTGGAGTAGCATTCAAACTAATTCTCTGTGTCCATTTGGGGTGGAGAGAATGACTACATATTTAGTTATCTGCAGTCATAGAACTTATTACTCTCTCCAGTAGGATAAAGAAAATAGAAAATTAGGCATTCATAAGATAAATCGTAAGCTGATAGAGGAAATTTTTAAATAAAAAGTAATTATTTACCATTTGTGTTTCTTGCTCTTCTTTGCCTTTTAATTCCTAGAGTTCCTGTTTTCATGCATGAATAATGAAGTAATAGTATATGGCTTTGGGGCTTTTGCGAAGATTCAGGAATGTGTATGTAAAATACCCACTGTTGCTTATTTTAATGCTTTGACTATTGTGGGTACTCAATGCGTACTCAGTTATTGGTGTTAATATATTCATTGCAGTCTGATTTTCACCATCATCTGTAATAATATTCCTGAAAAATGTGTACTAAAGTTTCATTTCTTTTGGGAGCTATTGTGTTGTTATAAAAAGCAAGGTATGGGGTCTAATAAAAATTTGTTTGGGGAACATTGTGGAAATAGTTCTTTCCTGGGCCTCTATCTCTTTATCTACCTTCTCTTTAGAGTAGCTTTTATTTTCTCAATTATATGTATTTCAAAATACACCTTTACTGACTTTTAGACCATTAAAATGTTGGTCTCTTTTGAAATATTTTCAATCTGTCAAGTTTCTTAAGATCTTTCCTGCTGTATTTTATCGGGGTTACTAACAGAATCATACCCCATCCTGCAGGTAATGCTCTGTCCATTATTTCCAAGGGCGTGTGTGTACTGGATGCTAACGTCTGGTTAATGTACCCACAGTGCAGAGGAGACATGATGACCCTCCGCAGGGTGAACAGTGTGTCATTGGATGAGTAGTTTTTTGAGCTACACAAAAGGCTCAAAGGCTATTGCTGAGAGAAAATGTCATAGCTGAAATTCTTATTTATCCTGAATTTAAAAATGAAATTAAAACAATCTCCTATTATCCTTCTATAAAGTGAGGATGATGAAAATCTTCAAATATCTTATCATAACCTTAGGAGAATCAGCCACCAAATGTTGTCAAAGGAACAGATTTCAGACCATTGCAGTCCTGAATTTCGGGTCATTCTGCCTCCTCTGCCCAGTGTTTCTTAATCTGTAAAACTGGTGAACTTTTTGCCCTAAAAAACTTTTTCCATATTTTTTCTTTATTTTTCTTCATGTTTTCAAGAAAATAATTGTTGTAGGGTTATGCTGATCTAGATATTTCACTGCCTAACAAGCCAAACTGGCATGGTACCAAACACAAGTATAAAGATACACTAAGTTGTAATTAGTAAATTCTGAATTTTTAAAGGGAGGGGCAAAATTATGTGTAGAGGAAAAATTATTATATGTGTAAAAGTTATGTCATAACCTGTAGGAGAGGAAAGACTGACTCATTTCAGATTCCCTAGATGTCAAACTTGTCTTCAACTCAGCTTCAGTCTGAACAGGCTAGAAATTCCCTTCTTTGGCTACCTGATTACTCTGGCCACTGTGTTACGAAGGGAATCTCTGGAGAAAAAGGAAGCCAAGCCAAGTATAGCAACCTCAAATTCCAGCAGTACCTCACAATCTAAAACAACCACCCAGCAACAATGCTTGCTGAGTGCCTTACATACAGTATGTCTTTTTGTCTTTATAAAAATTGTAGAAAGTGGCTATTTTTCCTTCTTTTTATATAGCCGAGTGCTATCAGAGGTAGGGTCCAGGGGTGCCCAATAGCTGGTCTTAACCCACCCCATCCTCTTACCAGGTTCTTGACTCTGCCACAGGAAAGAATTTAAGAGCAGAGTCACAGTTGAAAGTGAAAACAGGTTTAATATAATGAGTAAGAGATACAGATTTCACAGAGAGAGTGTGGCACAGCTTCAGAGACTGAGCAGGACCCACACCAAGTTTAATACAAAAGTAAGAAAAATGCATGCTTAAAGTTCAGTACAGAGTGCAGGCTGGCTGAAGAGAATGCGCAGCTGCTTGCTGAGAGTAAGTTTAATACAAAAAGAAAGAAGTACACACTCCACAGGCACGTTTGGGCTGGCTCTAGGAGAGTGAGCAAAAGCCCCACCTTCTGGGATTTGCCTTTTATAGTTTATCTAATGAATATTCAATTAAGGGGGAAGTTCCCAGCTATGTAACATTAGTCTTGCACATGCTCAGTTGGTCTCTTCCTGGAGCATGTTCATTGGTCAAATCCTGTCACATACACAAGTCATATTCAAGAATATTCTGTGCTCCCTAGCACCTCTAGTGGTAGCTCATTCAGAGGATAAACTTCAGTTTACTGAGCATGCCCAACCATCAGGGTTACATAACCCCTCTCTACTGAGCATGCTCAGCCATCAGGGTTACATAACCCCTCTCTACTGAGCATGCTCAGCTATCAGGGTTACAGTAACCCCTCTCTACTGAGCATGCTCAGCCATCAGGGTTACATAACCCCTCTCTACTGAGCATGCCCAGCCACTGGATTTGCATAAACCAGCCCCTTGTGGTCTCATTGAACCATGTTGGTGCTGAAAATAGGTCTAACTGGCAACAGTAGTTTTCCTTTAGGGGAGGACTCAGAGGAGCCTGAGACCTTGGCGAGTGGCTTGAAACCTAGAGGTATGTCTTGAAACCTGAGCCCAGGGAAACTGAACACCTGCTATATCAGGAGAAGGCAGACTAAGAGAAGTTAAGTAACCTGTCCATGAGCCCATGGTACATGTGTAACAGCAGGGACTAGAGTCCTAGCATAGCAGACTGCAAAGCCAGGTTCTAAAATTCTGTAGTCATTTGCTGCAGAAGGGGGGAGCTGCTGCTGTGGTGTTCTTACCTGGTGTGCATATCTTGGTGTGCGTGTGTGTGTGTGTGTATGTGTGTGTGTGGTTTGGGTGCTTATGCTGAGGAGCTAGGGCCTGAATGGAAGGCGCAGTGTCAGAGCCCTAATCAGCCTGTATGTGGTCACCTTTTCAGGTTCATAGGAGTTTCCCATAGCCCTGGGGCTGTCACGTGTACAAGAGGACTCTGAACCAGTGGTTTGCTTCTTGAATCAAAAAGTTTTAAGGCATAACTATCTCATCATGCACCTCAGTGCCCAAACCAAGAGCCTCTTTTTTAGATTCCAGGTCTACTTATTATACGGCGGAGGAAAAGAGCACCTCCACGTCTGGTTTCAAGAGCTCTAGTCTAACATTCCAAACTTTGTCTCATTTTTGTTTCATTTCATTCATCATAGAGTGGACGCTTAAAGACTAATGTTCATTCATCCATCAATGTGTTCAACATTTGTTCAGTCAGGTATTCATTGACCCAGCATCCATTCAGTCACTAAATGCATTTTTATTGGGTGCTTGAATTGTGGCAGCCCTCATGTGAGCATGGGGAATGTAGGATTGGCGGCACACCTGCCCTTTAGCCAAAAAGATGGAGAAGATGGGGAAGACGGAGGTATAAGCAGTTAGATTGAGCCCTGAGTCCTGGGCCTGACAGAGCAACACGTGGGCTCTGTGTGCACAGGGAAGGGTCGATCCTCATCTAAGGAGACTTTCAGAGGCTTTCTGCAGCAGCTGTCATTTCTGCTGGAGTCTAGATGACAGGTTATAGAGACCCAGGTGAGGGAAGGGAGGTCAAGAGAGCTCTGGATAGTCCCTGGAGCAAAAGTGCTTGTGACGATTGGAACCCAAAGTGCACGTGGGATGACCATGAGAAAGGGGGTGGAGATAAGAAGCCAGATCAGTGTGGTTTGTTGTGGATTCCTCTCTGTTTCTCTCTCTCTCTCTCTCTCTCTCTCTCTCTCTCTCTCTCTCTCTCTTTTAATTGAAACATGATTGTACATATCTGTGGGGTTCAGCGTTGAATATCAACACCTATGTGCAATATGTGATGCTCAAGTCAGGGTAATTAGTATATTCAACATCACACAATGTAATCGGTTTTTCTGGCCCTTTACCAATGCCTTGCTAATCCCCCTTCTCCTCCTGCCTTTCCCACCTCTGGTAACCTGTTCTGTTCTCTCCTTTTGTAAGTTCAGTGTAGGATTGTGATTGTTGTATCTTCCTTTCTTTTTTTCTTTTTTTTAGCTCCTCCTTAATGCGGTATTTCTCTTTCTGTGCCTGGCTTATTTCACTTAACGTAAGTTTCTCCAAGCTCATCCATGTTGGTGTGAATGACAGAATTGCATTCTTTTTTATGGCAGAGTAGTATTCCATGGTGTAAATATATGTGGTTTCACCTTAAGGACACTGAAGAAAGGTTACAGGAGGGGGGCACTGAGGAAGAGACTGAGGCATAGCCAGGTGAACAGTGGCAGGTTGGGAGGGGTTGGTGGCACAAACCAAGGTCTCGGCAGTGGGGAGAGAGGGAAACATATTAAAGACGTCAAAGTCACAGGACTCTGAGTGCCTGCTGGGAGAGTATTACTGTGATACATTCCAGAAGATCCACACTCTTCTGTCTAGTTTTGATTAAAACCCAACTGACACTTCTTTTTTAGTGGAATTTCAGCACTGGAAAGGGCACTGCTCATAATTCCTGTCCAAATAGTGCTAGTTAAAACAACTCTAGTTTAAAAAATGAGATTGGAGATGCATCTGTAAATATTCACACATACTATACTCCATGCCATATGGGGCAAATTATTTTTGCCCTATATATTTTCAGACATGAAAGACCCAAATGATCTCCTCTTCATTAGACCAAACATCTGGTGATGCCTCTGTGGGCTTGCCTTTAGCACAGGCTACTAGCACAGTCAAGAGAGCCACCTCATCTGGGACTTTTCATCCTGATGTCACCAATTAAATGTTGGCTTCTTGGGTAATGGTCCCCCTCACTCTTTCTTGCCACCTTCATCCTTTTAACAGACACAACATTTGAAAAGAGGCTTATCTTTATCCTGACCAGATATCATCAGGATCTGCTATCCCTGGGCATCTTTAATGTAGTAATGTTTATGTTTGGGGAAGAACAAAAATAGAAATGTTTATAACTGATGGGGGGAAAAAAATGAATGCAAGCTGGAGTCAGAGTCTTGGTTGATACTGCTGGTGAAAACAATTCTTGCAAATTATAGCCCTTCTAGAACTACTACTGCATTATTATACTGACCAGATGCAATTAACTTGACTTTTCTTCCTCTGTGCATGAAAATAGAATGCTCTGCAGTATTTACCCTTTCACATTTCTAAGCAAGGACTACACATACTTTGGAGGACACAGTCCAGCATTCGTCTTTTCTTTAGGAGTTTTGAAATCTCTGTATGGCATTAAATTTAATAGGTCTACTATATCAAAAATAGAATTATAATTATGAAAAGTCAGTTAAAAGAAGGGTGAATGGTAAAATGAAATGAGATTTTTAATAGCTTGCCAAGAGTTATAATTAATGAGATGGAATTTTGGTCATGCATGTGACCTTCAGGTAGGAAACAGACAAAGCTGCGTGTGAATGGGCTCAGGCCGGGGAATAGCTTTTCAGCAGGAAAGGAATCTACGTCTTGCCAGCTTCTGCATTCCCATCTTTCAGGGCCTTTTCTTTTAGGCTCATTGAGTGTGTTCGGGAGGGCACTTGGTGGTCGTATCAGGTGCACGAGAACTTCATTGGAAGAGACAAGCGAACAACATGGTTGAACCCTGGAAGAAAAGAGTTCTGTAGCGATACAATGACTCCTTTGTTTCATAGGCCACTTGTAATCTCGCTTCTAACACGAAGCTGCTTTTCACGACAGTGTTAATTGGTGGGTCTGATCTACTTGAATCTCTGTTTTGCACAGGGAGTTTCTTTGAAAGCTAGTTACAAACAAAGAAACAAGAAAATAACACAAATGCATGCTGGCTCGATTGCCTGACACCATCCTGCCACAGAACTTCCTCGTGCACCACGTGGGTTCCTGAGGATATAAGAATTGTTTTTGTCTGATTAAACACAAGTCCCTTTGAACTCCATGGGAGTTCTTTTCTGCTTGCACTTTCTTGTAACTGTGTGTAAAGTCTTTTTTTTTCTTTCTAGTTTGATTTGGCATCTAATGTGTGTACAAGTCGGCCTACTCACCCTCCATCACTCTTTTTTTTAAGTGTAAAAATGTGTGTTTTCTGTAACATCTGTTACATCCCATACTCTGAGTCACAGACAGGCAGAAGCAATAGTTCTTCACACACACACACACACACACACACACACACACACACTCTCTCTCTCTCTCTCTCTCTCTCTCTCTCTCTCTCTCTCTCTCTCTCTCTCTCGTTCCTGTTCCTGCACAGGAATGGGTTGAGTGGAAGGCAGAAGCACCTCTAAACAAATACCTAGTAACTGGTTCACAGAGGATGTTGGTTACCTATCTCATTACCACCCGCAGAGCCTGTCTTTGAAGGCAGCCCTCAGAAAAGAAACGCGCCTTCAGTGCCCGCTGGGGACTTACCTGGGGATATAAGCTGGCACTCTGGGGAAAGCATAAGGATTCAGGTTAGAATTTTTATTTTTCTAACTAGAAACAGTATCCATTTGGGAGGCACATAAAAGCACACATGGAGATAAATGGCTTACTCATCTCACAGATGGGGTTAAATAATCAAATTAATCCTAACATCGATATGGTTGTGGCTATTCACTCTGAAATTCTCCAGTGAACTGTAGGAGCTGTAGATAACTAGAGAGGGATAAAATGACCCAACCAATGATGAATATGGAATTTATTCATTCATCCCAGCATGCATTCATTTGTTCCTTTGCCCAGTGTTGCACTAGCCTTTTTTTCTGATGCTCAGTGTGGGGGATCCCTTTTCTTCTCGTTCTGTCCTGCCCCGCTCCCCAATATCCCACCTAGTACCTTATTAAATACCATTTGTGTGAGGGCTACCAAATCTTTACCTCATGTTCAACACTCCTGAGCTCCAGAACCACCCTTCACCTACCTGAGTCCTGTCTACACTGGAATTTGGAGTGGGCATCTCCAATGAGGCATCCAGAAAAGAGCTCTTGGATTGTTCCCCAAGTCACTTTTCCTCCATCTCTCCCATCTCAGAAGTGGCCCCACAGATTGAGTTGCTCTAGTGGAAAACTTGGATGTTGTCCTTAATTCCTCATGTTTCCTTATTTCCCCAATCATCTAGTTCAGAACACCTCCTATCAGCCCCCATCCCTCCATCTCCCCAGACTGCTGTGATATATCCCACGTCCTTCATTCCATCTTCTCTGTGGTCTGTTCTCCAATAAACAGTCATAGGAGCTTTAAAAAATGCCAAGTAGCTCCTGCCTGCCCCTCCATCCTCCCATACGCACAGCTGGGCTTCCTAGTGTCATAGGATACATAGGCTCGGGGTGGGCAAAGGCTACAGCTGCAGGCCACATCTGGCCCACTGCTTGTTACTGTCAACATTACCTCATTGGATCCCAACCTTACCCACTCACCCACCCACCCACTCACTCACTCACTCACTCACTCACTTTTGTCTATGGCAACAACAGCAGAGTTGAGTAGTTGTGATAGAGACCGTATTCCTGCAAAGCCTGAAATACTATCTGGTCCTTTACAGCGAGCATTTGCCAACCCTACCTACCCATAGAATAAAACCTAAACCTTTCATCCTGACTTACAAGATCATACATGAACTGGCCCTGCCTCCTTCTCAGCTCTCCTTTCTGTCTCTCTTTACGTTCCTGCCCTGTCCTGTTCCTGTCCTGTTTCTGTTGCTCAATTACCCCTGGGTCATCCTCACCTTGGGGTCTTTCTCCAGACAGGTCCTCTCCTGGAAGGCCTTTCTCCCAGATCTCTCTGTGCAGCTTTTTCTTATCATTCTAGTCTTAGCTCAAATGTCTCCTCTGCAATGTGGCCTTCCCTGTAAACTCTGCATCATGTTGCTCCAAGTCACACTCTAGACAGCCCTCCTGTTTTATTTACATCATGGCACTTATTATTTATTTCACTGATTCTGTCTCCCTCACTAGGAGCTACGTTCCAGGTGAAGAACAGCCTTCTCTGCTTATTTTCCTGCAGTGTCTGTAGTTTCTATAGCAGGGCCAGGCAGAGTTGACAGTGTCTGCCAAGTGAAGGCTTGAGTGAACAAACAGCTGCGGTGTGCCTGGTAGCAGATGGTCTGGTGAGGGAACATTAATGGGATCAAGCAAGTAGTTAGAGTTGACCATGGCAAACGCCATGAAAGTTGGGCACAGAGAGGAAAGAGTCTTTGAAGTCATTTGGTATGCAACAGGAAATGAGTCTATGAATGTGTCCAGAAAAGGTGAAAGCAAGATTAGAAATGCAGCAGTGACATTGAACTCACAGCTCTCCCGAGGAGCTTGGTGGAGCTGTGAATACAGCTGCAAGTTTGTCCACACAATGGCTTTGTGGCATGTTGGGAAGCAAGAACAGCTATTACCCAACCAGGTTTGTGGGTCATGTCAGGTTAGTACCTCGGGATGAAAACAACCACAGACTCACCAAAATAAACCAAAAAGCGTAAAGCAAAAGGAAAGATACTTATTTACCTTTGCAAACCTGTCTTTGTAAAGGTTGATGATTTGAAGGTGTGGAGTATGGAGCTCTCTTGGGGATGCTGGACCATGGCAGAATGGCAGAAATCTGCCTCTGCTGGAAATAAAACCCAGAAGCCATAAATGTCAGCTTCTATTTCATTTTTTAAACATGTGCTTTTTTTCTAGTCTAACATCTTGGGTGTTTGAGTGAGGGTTGCAGGTACCTAAGCAAGCCTAGTGGGGAGGCTTGTAACTTTATGGGGCTACAGATAATGTTAGCTAACAGACCATGTGAGGATTTCCAGAAGGTTTGCTTTTTCTCTCAGAAGAAATGAAAGTATAGTAATTAGCTGGGGTTTCAAAATGATATTGTATGAGAGTGTGGAAAACACTCAACTTTTGTTTATGTAGAAGGTAATGATTTGTTTATGTAGAAGGTATGTCTTTATTGTTTTTGTGGAAAGATACTAAAGGTCATATAGAACTAATGGGATAAAATATTGTGGAAGTGCTACTACTTATTGATGCTGTGTGATGTAAGATAAATCGTATGGGTTGAGCGATCAGGGGCTCTTTCTAAACTGGTCTACGTTGATGTCTGGTTGGGTGAATATTAGCAAGTCCCTTAACTCTTCAGGCTCTTAATTAAGGGGTTTGAGTAGATATGCCCAGTTGTTCCTCCTTACTTTAAGCTTGTGTGTTACTTTTTGGTTTCCGTTACTAAAAAAGCTAAACTTAGTATGTTTAATTAGCTCTAATACATATTTATTGAACTTTTTACTCTTTGATCTTCTAAGAGCGGGATTGGCAGACAGTTTTTCTATAGAAGGTATAAGATAGTAAATGTTTTATGCCTTGCAGGTCACATAGTCTGAAATCACCTCTGCCAATGTAGCACAAATGCAGCCACAGAATGTATGTAAAAAGATGCATGTGGCTGTGTTCCAATAAAACTTTACTTACAGAAACAAGTGGTGAGCTTGATTTGGCCCCATGGGCTGTACATAGTTTGTCTATCCCTGTTGTAGAGTCTACTCACTAATACTTATACTTTTATAAATGTTAAGATGACTTCTTTTAATAAGT
>NW_007728723.1:110797-111363 GCF_000696425.1 Galeopterus variegatus | reverse complement strand
TAGAGTCTACTCACTAATACTTATACTTTTATAAATGTTAAGATGACTTCTTTTAATAAGTTTAAAATAGCATTTAGACATAAAGGCTCCCACGTAAAACAACTGGAAGTGTGGTAGGATATAGTTCATAAATGCTACTTGAACACAGTCACCAGTCAGTATCTCATGGACTGGAAGGAGAGAGAACAATTAGTAGGTAATTAAGGAAGGATACAGGTAGCACCTGGAGCTGCCTGCTGCCTTCATATGTCCAACAATGTATTCAACACATGTTCATTGAAGGCTTATTGTTCTGCACATGAGAACATGGATATTAATAAACTGGAATCTTACTCTTTAATGGCTCCCACCTGTCACATGTGTTAGAATTTGAATAAACAGGGAATAGGTAGAAAGACATTGCAGACAGGATGGAATCGTGGTAGCAAAGAGGAGAAGTGAAGATGAGCTCAGCATCACGGCAAGGCTAAGGGCTCTCTTTTGGGGAAGGAAAGGAAGGTAAGTTGCAAAGGCAGTGTGCCTTGGACCATAGAACTTTCCAGACAGAGAAAGCCAGCGCAGACAGC
>NW_007728723.1:104307-110157 GCF_000696425.1 Galeopterus variegatus | reverse complement strand
GCAAAGGCAGTGTGCCTTGGACCATAGAACTTTCCAGACAGAGAAAGCCAGCGCAGACAGCATGCAGCTTTGCTACTTAAGAGCGGCTTGGCTTCCAGAGGCTGTTAGTGAGTCCATATGTCTGGAAGTCCATGCGGACATCATCAACTAAGAATGCACCTTCATCCATGTGCGTGGATTTCACAATGAGCTGGGAACAGTCATGACACTGGATCTGACTTTTCTTCTTTTCAATTTTCCTGAATGATTTATCCAAAGCAGACTGCGTTTTGGCCTTCTTCATTGACTATCTGTTAATTACTCAATAGAATGATGAATAGTGGAATAGAATGTCTACTAATTTTTGTAAATCTCTTGGTAACTTATTGGCTTCTGTGAGACAATTCAAAGTAAAAATACATAAGTCAGGAAACTTCTAATGTTGTTTTTGTAAAAAAAGTAGGGGTGAGGTAGGGTGGAGTTGTAAAATATTTGGAGAAAAATGCACGAATGATATTATAAATTGCATTTTCTGGCTTCTGGTGCTTATTGCAACTCATATAAAGAAGTTGGCAAGCTTGATCCTAGAAAGGAATTTACCCTTTGGAAATGCTGTTGATGGGCCACTTATGAGATTCTGATGCTTCAAGGGAACTGGGATCTCTTCTTAGATAAGCAGTTAAATAATCCCCTGATAAAGTGAGAGAGTGATTTCTATGTATTTCTGACTCTTCCAAACCAATGTGTCTATATTTGAATATCTTCTGGGGATATTTATGTAGGCTTTAGTATCTTATTTACTGTGATTATCATCACTAGAAGGGATGCCCTTTGAGTTGGAGGTCTCTAAGACCACCCTTAGATTGAGTGATTCACTAGAAGGACTCAGGGTAATGAGAATGTCTGTTATTCTTATAATCATAGTTTATTATGGTAACAGGATACTGACCAAATTAGCAAACATAAAAGGCTCATGAGGCAGAGTCCAGGAGAGACCATACGCACACTCCTGTCTGTTCTCTCTGAGTTGAGTTATATTTCCAACACTTAATTCTTCCAGAAATGATGTTTAAGAAAATATATGTAATATTGCCAACCAAAGAAGCTCTTCATGGCCTGGGTGTCCAGGGTTTTTATTGAGGATCAGTCACATAGGCACAGAGCACATGCTTGGCTGCCCTTAGTGACTCAGTCTCCAGTTCTTCCAGAAGTCAAATGGATAAAGCATAGCCAAAGGTCCCTAACATAAACCACGTTGTTATCATACACTATCTGGCATGGCTCAAGGCTCCCAGGTAAACAAAGACACTCTTATCAGGCGGGATTTTCCAAGAGTTTAGAGGTTATCTCCCAGGAGCCGGTCAGAGGTCAGACTTTTCTTTGGGATGTGCTTGGTTTGAATACCCCAGACCTGCTGACTCAACCTGTTACTGAACATTCTCTCACTTGAGTAATACAGTCCCACAAGTAAAAAGTGGTGCACCTGAGATTTAAACCCGAGTTGGCCAAACTCGTTGCTTTTATTAGTGTATTTGGTGAACGGAGAGCAGTGTTATTGGGATCAGTCTCTGATTCAGTTGCTGTGCAGGACTCCATGGCAGTTGATTTTGAGAAGACCTAGAGTGAATTTGTTTTTCAGTACAGGGTGTGAGAGATAAAGCTTCTGTGTTCCCGGGGAAGCCTGTTCTTAACATTTTAGATGTGCTCTGTCCAACAGGGTAGACACTAGCCACGTTTGGCTACAGAGCACTTGAAATGTGGCCACGTTAAATTGAGATGTGCGGTAAGTGTAAGATACACAATGGATTTCAAAGAATTAGAACACACATGGGAGGAAAATATATAAATAATTTTTATCTTGACAACGTGTTTAAATATTTTGGATATACTGGGTTAAATAAACCATATTTTTAAAAATGATTTTAACCTTTTTCTTAACAGTTTTTTAATGTTGCTCCTGGAAAGTTTAAAATTACGTGTGTAGCTCACATCATATTCTCATTGGATGGCGCTGTCTACAGCATTTATCATGTTTATGCTTTCCCTTGGGGCCCGATAATATTTATCCTTTTCAGCATAGCTCTCTTGTGTGTATATCTCACCTTCTTAGCTAAATTATTAATGTCTCAAAAACAGAGATCTGCCTTATATAACCTTGTTTCCCAGCCAGTGCCTACAATTGGTTCTTCCACATAGCACATACTCAATAAATATTAGTCGACTACATAAATAAATAACTGTGATGCCTCAATCTTCTTGGTCCACATCCCCTTAATGCTTAAACCTGATGTTCCTGGAAAAGTCTGGGTCTGCCTTGGAAAATGTGTTCTGGTTCTGACAAGCACATATAATCTGTACTTCTGTAAAGAAGCCACCTGGGGACTTATTAGACCTTACTTCCAGCAAGGAGACATCCCTGCACAACCTTGGCTTCTCTGCTGAGTTCTCATAGCTTGCTGTTTCTCTAGAATCCTGAGGTTTGCAAAGATGGTGACTTAGATTAGAATATGACAATTTTCCAGTAGTGAGGAGACAGAGAAGAAACTGAGTATGAACTGTGAGAATGGGACAGAAAGAGATACTAGCATTAAGTAAATGATTCATTTTCTTAAAGTTGAGGTCTGGCAATTCCTGAGTAAGTGGCAGCATTCAATGTCTGGATATTTTAAAATCAAAAACCTTAAGGCTCTAAGAAATCTCTGAAGCTATCCTCTGCAGTCCCTGTTACCTAGTGGCAGATGGTTTTATTTTACCTGTCAGACTCTTGTTATCACCTGCTTACACAGCAAACACGTTTGGCCACTCCCGAAATAACCTAAGTGCGTGTTGAATAGAAATTGCTCATTTCTACAATTTTAGTCATGGTAACATCATTTGTAATTCTAAAGTTATGAATCTAAAGGAAATTACTTTTTAATGTCCTCTGGCACAACATTAAGATTTTGCAATTAGATTTTATAGCCTACAGTCATATGCTGCAGGTCACAAGTCAAAATTAAAACCTTCTGCACTAGGTAAGTTTCCTAGAGGTGATGCAAGGTGCCCGTAAGCCACATAAAGTTTAAGGCAGGGGCAGGCTGAGCACTAATTTCACAGCCTGGAGGATGAAGCTGATCATAATCCAGGAGTTTGGGGGTTTGCTTAGTTTGCATATGAATTTGCATAATCTTTTAAATTAAAAAGAATCTGACTTCCTTGATGGATGAGTAGAAATTGCTTCTTGTGTGAGTTATCCTGCCATAAAAACCAGCCACTGATCAGCTTGGTTCTTATCTTAATTAACTGCTCCAGATGGTTTAATGAAATAGGAAATTACCAAGATCTTAAAGTTATAAACAAAAGGGAAAGCCACTCCAGCCCGAGAGGTGGATTTTGAACCCAGTTTACTGACGACTTTCTGTGAGTGTCTCTTTACACCTTGCCAGGTGTATCTGAGGAAACCCTTGAATGGCACAGAAATACTTCGTCCAGAGTAGCCGGGACCTCACCTAACAGTGACATTGGATCTCAGGTTTAACAAGTATTTGTAGTATGGCCAAAAAATTACACATATAAAAACTTGGGATAATAGTAGAATTCATGAGTCCACCCTTGTTTCAGAAAGTTAGTGCATTTCAATTGGTTATCAGGTGGCAATTTGTTCCAGTGGAATTTTGTTTCCTAGAATTTCTCTCAAAGTACATACCCAGGAAAAATATCAAATACATTTATTTAGTCTTTAGGTATTATACTGAGAAAATCTAACTTTGAGAAATGACAGGTCAGAAAGTCATACGGGAGTCATCACCAGGCAGGAAGCCACCCCCAGCCTGCTCTGCTGCCCCCATCTACCAGCTGTCCCCCAGGCAGGCCTCTGCTCCTGCCCTGGCTGGAAGACTGCATGCATCCTTTTCTAGAATACAACAAATTTGTGGTTATTATTTAATGCTTATTTACATTGTGAATATATATTATACCATTGATTTCAGGCTGTAGGAAAAAAGTATAAAGTGAGACTGGTGATTTTCCAATGGCATTTTAATGAAGAAGACCCAATCAGAAACTTCAAGTAACGGTGGACTATCACAGCTTTTCGGTTTCTGAGAAAACCACCAGACAACTGCCCAAGATGAAACAATGGACTTTGTAGGAATCCCATTCCAGAGTATAGACCTTTTGCAAAACTTGTCGTTTGTGGCTTTTTCCTGCAATGAAATGTGTGAAAAATGGATTAGGTGTATTATATATCAATGCAACAAAATCATAGGAAGACTTGATAGAATACCTGACTCATTTTAACCAGATATGCAACCAAAACCAAAAAGGATATAAAAAAGCACTGTTTGCATTTTAAAAATACTGTGTTTTATGTGTCCTGTTTACAAATAAAAATGTGATGAAAGATGCTTTATGCCTTTTTGCTATGTTGGGTCCTTTCTACGGATATAAAATGTTTTCATTTTTCTAATTGGTTATCGTGGACTATTTTTGTTTCATTTTAAAGAAAAGCCACATAAATGAGACATTTGATCATTTCCTGTAGCAATTTTTTGAAACCATTTTTCTCTCTATTTTGGTCTTTAGTGTGTATAATATATACATATCTCTTCGTATACACTTATGTGAATACATATACACACATGTGTATATATTAATGAACATATTGGTGTCTATATATGTACACATATGTATACATGTGTATATATGTGTGTATATATATATATGAATGAATACTTTGGCACACATATCTAGACATAGATAATTTTGGTCCTTTAAAATATTACAATTTAGAAACTTTTATGTGCTCAGATAAGTCTGGCAGAGGCCACCCCATGGTTTTCCTACTTGGAAACTATATAGTGCTGTGATGGTAAAGAAAATAGATTGAAAAGGAGTTGTAGGACTTTGAATTTTCCACATTGCCGTGCACGTCTGACCTTGGGTGGGTCATGTGACTTCTTTGCCTTCAGTTTTGTCAAATATGAAATCAGCAGGGGCTAGATGGCAGGATAGCCAATGCCATGTTTTGCTAGGACCTTCTCTGATTCTGTTAAGTAAGTCCTAAATAGGAGTTATATGGAAAATAATTGAGGCTCACAAATTTGAGAAAAAAATTGGCCTGACATTTTCTAAGCTTTGTACAAAGCCAAAATAAGATCTAGCATATCTGCATATTTCTGAGTTAGCTGATGTACCCAGACTTGTCTTGGAAAAAAATTATGATGGAGATAAATTTTCCACTGTAGCGATCTTCTTCCCCTGGACACCTTGCTGCCTGTGGCGGACCGTGGTTTCTTTCTGGTATTCTCTGGGGCCATCTTCCCTCCTCTTGTGCACTGCCTGGTGGGCAGCCTGGGCTGGAACGTTCCCATCCTCCACTGGAAATTACTACTTTCCCTTCTTTCCAATTTTGCTTTGCTTTGCTGAGTGGCAACTACCAATTCTGATCAATTAATCCATGCTGATATAGGTCCTAAGGATTCATGTACTTTATACCTAAGTGAAAAATTGATTTTTAATGTGGACCTTATGGAAATATTGCCTTAGTCCTATCCTGGGTTTACATTTTGACTTATCTGCTTAACATTTATGTTACATCTAGCCAGATGTTTAACTTGTCAAAATCTCAGGGTTTTTTTCTAATTTTTACAACAAAGATTATAGTTTTAGTTTCACATGATTGTAAACAATTAATGAAAAAGACAGCAAACATGTGAAAGTATTTCATACAATTTCTGAGCCCAAGTAAGTACCAAATATATAGACAGTTAAAAAAAAAAAAGAAAAGATATCAGTTATTCTAACATATATATATATATATATATATTTTTTTTTTTTCCAAAAGCATATTTTATTTTATTTTATTTATTTATTTATTTATTTATTTATTTA
>NW_007728723.1:100753-103339 GCF_000696425.1 Galeopterus variegatus | reverse complement strand
CTTCCCTCCTCTTGTGCACTGCCTGGTGGGCAGCCTGGGCTGGAACGTTCCCATCCTCCACTGGAAATTACTACTTTCCCTTCTTTCCAATTTTGCTTTGCTTTGCTGAGTGGCAACTACCAATTCTGATCAATTAATCCATGCTGATATAGGTCCTAAGGATTCATGTACTTTATACCTAAGTGAAAAATTGATTTTTAATGTGGACCTTATGGAAATATTGCCTTAGTCCTATCCTGGGTTTACATTTTGACTTATCTGCTTAACATTTATGTTACATCTAGCCAGATGTTTAACTTGTCAAAATCTCAGGGTTTTTTTCTAATTTTTACAACAAAGATTATAGTTTTAGTTTCACATGATTGTAAACAATTAATGAAAAAGACAGCAAACATGTGAAAGTATTTCATACAATTTCTGAGCCCAAGTAAGTACCAAATATATAGACAGTTAAAAAAAAAAAAAAAGAAAAGATATCAGTTATTCTAACATATATATATATATATTTTTTTTTTTCCAAAAGCATATTTTATTTTATTTTATTTATTTATTTATTTATTTATTTTCCTTTTTTTCTTTTTTCGTGTCCGGCAACGGGATCACAACCCTCGGTGTTGCTCCCATACCTCGCTCAGCCAGTGAGCGGGAACCGGTCTGTATGTGGTATCTGAACCCTCGGCGGGAGTGACGCTGCACTCCCAAGTGGTGCACTGTAGCAGTGCACCACCGGGCCGGCCCCCAAAAGCATATTTTAAATGTCTGTGAATGTTCATGTTTCCTCCCTGATGAATTGTTTTGCATTGGCCTGCCATTAGACAAACACGTAAAGCTTTGGGACTGAAATCTATTGTAGTCACTTGAATTTCAGAGCGGACCCAGGTAGCTGAAGGTCTGATGTATCTCATTTTAGGAGTGAAATTGGCAGGGGGGTGCTCTCTCCCAAAGAGAGCATACCTTGTTCTGAGTGATTGTTAGAATGACAGGCCTGGAAGGGCAGACTAGTGTTGCACTCTCTTTGTCACCTCCCTTCCCCTGAAAGGATTACTCAAAGCCCATTTCTTCTGAGCAGTGAGAAGCCCTGAAGGGATTAATTTTCCACGAACCCTCAAGAGAGAGACATTCCTCCTGGGAAAATTAACAACGAACTGGGGTTCTTTCTCAGTATTTATTCTCCAGGCCAGAAAGTTACAGAAAAGGAATGTAGGTGGAGATATGTCTAAGTACAGTTTAACAATAGAGGCTGGTAACATCAGTGAAATAACAAAGTGACATTCCATAATGTAGTTTGCAAAAGGTTAAGTCGATCCACCAGCAAAAGCTTGTTCTTAGCAAATACTGTCTTTTCCTGCAGCAGTTTCCTCAGTATTTTTACATAACAATCAAGTAACTTTAGGTTAACCTGCACCAAGGACGTCTGTCCTTGAGCCTGCAATTTTGCTGTATTACAATTCTTTATCTACATCAGAGACTTTAGCCTGGTGAAATTTTCTTGTCTTTTGCAAGCTTAACATTTCTATATGTAATTTTAAAAAGTTAGGTTATACCTGAAACTACAGGGCTTTGGAGGCTAGGCCTGTGAAATACATTTGCTTTATAAATGTTAGGATACTCCACAGACTGGGAAGGGAAAGGAAGAAAAATGGTAGCAGGCAAGACACAATGCAATAAACCAGTGCAGACCTGCTGAGCCATTCTTCTTGCTATGGCTTTTACACATTCCACTCCCTAGTTTTCCACTCATAGTTTCAGCTCAGATTGCCTTGATGTGTGGCTTATGTAATGCGCTGAAGCTGAAAATGAAGGGTTAGAAGGGAGATGCACTTTACAGAACTTTAAAGAATCATAGGTATCTCTTGGGTAGGATGGTTCCTTTCACAACTTGGGAAAAAGCCAGGAATAAAGAACTCCCAGAATGTTCCGCAGAGTAGAGTCTGTGCCTCTTTTCCTGCTCTGCCATTGGAGGTGCCCGTCTCAAGGAGGGGAAGAGCCAGCTCTTGCATTTCCAGGACAGTGTCTAGTCTCCCCACATCAGAGCTGAGTGGGCCAGACTGCTTAGAAACCCAGCCATTCCACTCTCCTTGTGTCATCCTGCCTTCTCATTCCAGAATGTTCTTTACTCCAGTAAAGCAGACCAGCATGTGATCATCCATACTTACATAAAGACACTTGAATTGTAAATCCTAACTAGTGAAAATGGTGAATGCTTTTTCCCATAGATCTTAACTGGCATGTAGATTTATCATTTTTAATAACAACAGCAAAAATAATAAATGTTGTATTTACAGGTTGAAGTAGCTGGCTTTGTGCGACCCAGCTTTCTGCTGTTGTATTTCACTTATCTCTGGTCCATAGTTGAAAACTGAGTGGGTTGCAATTTTATTTAATAGTATATCAATGGGAATAAACTCACTTTCTAAGTGAAGAAGTCAGTTGTTTTTTCTACCTGTTACTGTCCAAATGTGCTGTATAGAAAGCTAAATTTTTTATTTGCTTGAGTTTTATAGTGTGGTGGCTAAAGACATCAGAACTAGGATGGTTGGGTTTGTATCTTACTAGCTGTGGACCTTGGCAAGACTCTACCTCACT
>NW_007728723.1:84494-99546 GCF_000696425.1 Galeopterus variegatus | reverse complement strand
TTTTTTTTTTAAATTTCAGAGGGGTCACTAACTTGAATCTGTTTAGCCAGTCTCTAGTTTATATTTGCCAATGACTTTGCACTCAACCTATTAATATTAACCCATGTTCGTAAAAGTAATTATTTGTCGAAGCTGGATTCCTTACCCTTTTGATAAAAATATTGACAAAATCACTTGGGAGCTTATGTAGTAGTAAGAAAAGGCAAATATGAATCAATGCACCTCATTTTGCAACAGGAAATCATTGTGAAGACCATATTTCAACAATCATGTTTGTGTTAAGATTGACTTATCTAGGGTGGTTAACATCAATTATTATAGATTATCTACAAAGTGTTCAATTGGAATTTATAGGTTTTATGTTATTAACTTCCAAACAGTGGTCACGTTGGTTGCCGTATTTAAATTCCATTTTGTCATATGGTTGTTTCAGCAACATCAGAGGAAAGGGAGAGGTGGAGAGAGGTAATGAGCATATTAATGTGATAGAAAAGTGCCTCTGTCACCTCAGCTTGCCACGTGCTGTGGGTCCTCTCCTGCTCTCCTCAACCCTCCCTGACTTTCTTTGGCATCTGGCCAGTTTATTTGCCACCAACTGTCCCTGTGTAGACTCCTTCCTTCCCTTCCTTACTTGACCCTGAACTTTCCTAGCTCTTCTGTTTCCCTAACTCTTCACTTTCTGATTCCTGAGAAAGCAGTGTCAACAGTTTCTTAATGCCACAATTGAAATTTGTTCTTGTGACTGTGAATTGTACTGATGTGGCTTCTAACGTTAAGCTTGTTGAACCATCCTTGTGTTTTCTGTGATAAGCCCTGTCCCATATGAAACTGTGTGGCGGGGCAGGTGTGAGAGAGATTTGTTAGCACATGCATTTCTTTAGGAATGTTTTCAGCCATGTTCTTAAGTGAGGTTAGCCTGTGAGTTTCCATTCTCATAATGTCTTTCTCCAGCCTTGGGAGCAAGATGATCAAGATCGTAATAGCCTCAAACTGAGTTAGGAAGTTTTACCTCTATGTCTGAAATAACTTTTGTGAAGTTGGAGTTATGTGTTTCTTAAGGATTTGGTAAAACTTATATGTGAAACCGAGCCTGTTACCTTTTTCTGACATACTATACTTGGGACTTTAGTGTGCATTTTGCTTGAGTGTTGAAACTGTAATAACAAATGCATGCAATAAAAATATATTTTAAAAATGTTCTTAAAAATGGGGGGATATACATATATGTATAGGCAGAGGGGAAGGGACTTGGTAAACTGGAGATATTAGAGGAAAAAAAGAGGTAATTTAGGAAAGTGATTAAGAAGATAGAAGAGATAGGATTGAAGCAAAATTGAAGGGACTGGTCTTTGAAAAGAGGACAGAGTGCCACTACTGTGACGTACACTGAAAGTCAGGAGGGTAGGTATTGATGCAGGCATATTTTCAGTGAGAGAGATGGGTTGGTGCAGAAATTTTCTCCCAAAGCCCTCATGCTATACAGGAAGATAGAAGGCCATGTAATATGCAAAGTTGAAACAGGCCGACCTTCTGGAGGAATGCTGTGGAAAAATGAAAAAGAAGAGAATATGCAGATTGCCCAGCTTCGATCTAATGTTAACCATAAAAATATATGATTTTATTGGGGAAGCTCATAAATAAGGAAAATCAAACAATATTGACAGAACTATACACTGTTAACTCATTCTTACCTCTGTGCAAGGCTCTTATTATTTGAGGGTATTTGAGGAAGTACCATTACTGCCTACCTGTTGTTCAGTATAGGAACCCAAACCTGAAATTTGTCTCTTCATCCTGGTACCTGTTGGTCACTCTTTTCCAAGTCTTCTAACTAAAAGGAAAGATGAATACATGGGAAGTGAGCGAGCTGATTTTCTTTTGATAACTTTTTACAGTCTTCTCTCCCCTTATGTGGCTCATCTTCCCACTCCACTACCAGATGGTCAACCCTTGGACCTCCATTCTTTCCTACCACATTCCAAGTGAGCCCACTCTGGGGCTGTGCGTCGTGGTGAACGGAGTCTAGATGTACACTCAGGCGTCCTGGCAGGGCTTCCTGGCCATGGGTTTCCCATCTGAATAGTGAAGCTCTTGACTTAGAACATCTTTATGGACACTTATAGGTCTTTTGATGCTTACAATGGCTCTGGGGCCTGCTTGCCATTGGAAATTTTTCATGGGTAACATTCTCATAGTTGCACACTTTCCCCCTGACCTCTGTGTCATAGCCATCACGGTCCTCCTCTTCATTTAGTCTGTAAATGCTTTATTCTCTTTAACTTGTTCCTCTTGACTTTATCTCCAATCAATGATCCGGCCCATCACATCTTCCTTTTCCATTTTCATAGCCACCATCTACATTCTATGGTTTTTAGCTTTTTTTAAAAAAGAAAATCAAGTATTCTTGCCTCATATTCCTATGAAGCAAATATCAATGAAGTCAAGTTCTTGCTGGAAAATGTTTCCAAGTGTTGCTATCACATATGAGATCGAGTCCTAACTTTTTAATCCATAAGTGAATTTTTTTACAGTTTATGTTTAAATACACCTTTCAGTTTTTTTTCCTAGTAGTTCTTAAGTTGCTGTTACTTTTTTTCTCCTTCCCTTTCTTTTTAATTCCCCCTCTCTTGAATTCACTAACTCATTCTTACTCTTTTCATATCACACATTTATCATAAAGGTGCTGTGCTCTGTGTTACCGCAGTGGGCAACACAGTCACGGGAGCCTTAGGCTTCTGTCCTAGCAGGAAGGGAGAAATTGATGCAGTGAACGTGCGTTATTCCACTTATGGCCAGAGGAGTCACTGTGGTCCCCAGGCTGCTCTCTTGGCTTTGTCCCTTAAGGACATGTATCCTGTAAGTCTCTGGTCAAATCTCGCCTTCTCTTTTACCCAAGCTCCTCATCATCTGTCCTTTCTATGCATGAATTATTCCTATAACTCTACAAACACCTATAAACACCTTGTATTTATACTGTGTTTAAAGAAGGTATTGGTGCTGTTTCCCTAACTGAATTATAAACTCCTAGAAAGTTTGTTTATTAATAACTTTTTATAGCTCCAGTGCCTCGTACATATTTTGCTATAAATATCTTAATTGACTTGCCTATATAATGAAGAAATTTATATAAAATACTAAAAAAAATTAAGATAGATACATTAAAAAATTAAAAACCAAATACAGGTCTCTCTCTCTAGCTCAGCTCTGGTTTTGCTTAAGCAGAAAATATCTTTGATAACCATTTTTTCCCCAACAACTGATAGTAGAGCAAAGACACATTTATTATACAGAGCTATTCTTTAAAATGAATCCATCTCATTCATATGAACAAAGCTGTTTCTACAGGACATGGGCATGTTTCCTTATTAGATCTGTTTTTAGCTGAAGTGTTTGTTGAAAGAGATTGTCTCTCGTGCCTCACATTTTATCCTCAAACCAATAACTTTATTGATTTGACAGTTGTCATGTGCCTGCTTAATCATTGTGATAGCATTCAAAATACTAAGTCCAAGAAAAAAAGACAATCAAATGACACAGTTAATTGTCAAGGATAACAATAAGTTACCCCACAACTGGCAGGCAACGCACTAAATATTTTTTTGGTGCTAGAAATGAGCTAATGAAAGTTGCGAAAGTGGCTCATGAAACAGCCTCGGACCCCTCCTCAAATACTGTCACTTGAGAACAATCCAACTCTGGGCTGGAGGCCGTCTAATCGGAGTTAACAGTGCTTGTAAAATCCTGTCTCTGTAGAGTGGCTGTTTCCTGATTTCCTTTAGAAGAAAAATGCAAATGAGGCCTAGAGGTAACTGTGGATTTCTTATCTAGAAAGGACTGAATGTGTTTAACACGTCTAATCAGGAGGACAAAATAGAACCCGAAGGACAGGGAAGTGGAATGTCTAATTTGAAAGACGGCAAATGGTGCTCCTGGGCTTTGTCCTTGCTCCTGAGGAGGGCTTTTGTGATTTTTCCAAAGTCTTCAGCTCTTTCCAGTCAAGTTGCACAGGAAATGGTCCTGTTTGCATTCAGCATGCCTCTTATGAATCATGTGAATGCTGTGTTATTTTCTGTCCAGCCCAGAGCCAAAAGGAAAATGCACATCTGGCTTGTAAATCACAGCCCAGCCCTGGTGCCTCACTAGCTCTTTACTGGGTTGCTGCCCTCTGTGTTTTACACATGCTCAGTGTGGATTATGTGGCATCCTGAGTGATTGCATCGGGGACCTCCAAATCCTCTCTGAAATGTTATGTTTGCTACCTGATGTGCACTCTTTGTGGTCCCTGGAGGAAAAATCATTCATTTTTGTCTATTTATTTATTTATTTTTTTTCCTATTTAGAAATTGGCCCCTGGTTACGGGAGTTCAGAGCGAAGAATGCTGTGGATTTCTCGCAGTTAACATTTGACCCAGGACAGAAAGAACTTATTGTAGGAGCAAGGTGAGAGATATTATGTTTTGCCACTACAGATATTTTCTAAATTCATTTTATATCTGTGCGGTTACGTGTGGGCTTTTCTGCCAAAGTTGAAGGGTTCTGAATAATATTATTTCTTCTAAGGATGAAATGTAGTATGAATATCCTTCTAAGGTTTACTACCCATAATAGGATGACTGCCTGTCTTTCTAGCAAGTGTTGATTGGGCCCTCACTGGGTGCTACGGAGGTTCTCCCATGAATTAACTCATTTAATCCTCCAATCCAACCTCAGAGGTACGTACTGTCAACATGTCTATTTTGGAGATGAGAAAACTTAGGCAGAAAGTGGATAACACATTGTTCAGGGGCATATGTCTGTTAAAGATGGACCCGGTTTCACACCCAGGCAGTTTAACTCCAGAAACCATGAATTCTAGAGATCAAGAGATCTTGATGTGCATTTCAAGGCCCATCATTAACTTTCACTGTAATCTTGATTAGGCCACATACCAGCAAGTTGAGAGTTCAAAGAAGTTAGCATTCTCATCTCTGTCTCTTGAAGGTGCGCGTGTTTCTCCATCCAGGTCAACACCTGCATGCCAGTGTGATGATGAAGCCGCTTGAACACAGAGCAGATTTTGAGTCATATCCCTCATATTTCTTACATTTCCTTAGAAAACATGCAAAGCTCCTGCCTTCAAATGACCTGTCCTGTCAGTGTACTTTGAGGATGATATATATATATATACAAATAAAATATGTTATTTCCATCTCTTAGGAAAGTTGACGTTGAACTTGAAGAAAGAGGCCATTTGTAGATTGGGATCCTTCTGGCTTCTAAGGAGGGCATGTTGCGAGGTGGAGCACCCATATCTTTTCCAGTCAAAGTTACCAGATTATAAAACACACCTTTTGTAGCTCTAGAGGTTGTGTGGTTCCCACACAGACCTGAGTGAAGCTACATCGAGCTTTTGCTCTGGGTACTCCAGATGAACGTTGAACGGTTTCTAGAATCATTGCTTTTGCTCTCAGATCTTAAGGAGCCCTAGTGCCTCCCCCAGAACTTGAAGATGTTATGATGTATGGTTATAACTTTAAAGGAATAGACCGATTTGGCATAGTTCATGCCACCAAACGAGTCACCTGCTCTTCCTTGGATGTTTGGGAGGAGTCAGCAGGTGTGGATGGTCACTTGGTGCACTTTTCTGTACTTTAGGTCATTGGGAATACTGGGGCGTTTCGGTGCTGGCTGGTGTCAGACTCCCACACTCAGAGTGTGGGCTGTGGATTACAGGGGTTAAACTGGTGTCCTGGCCTCCAGATAGTCTCCTTCCTCTGCCTACCACGGCTGTCTTCACCTTTTTAAATTGCCTGCCCTCAATAGCCCCTACTGGGTAAATTCAGGATCTCTCGTGTGGCCCAGTGGCCCCTCTGCCTTGTGGTCCCCCATCCCTCACAGACTCACCTTTCTGTCATTCTCAGAGTCCATAACACACATAATTATTTATGTTGCCCACAATGATAGAATATGCTCTCTCTTGCCTCTGGGATTTTGTAAGCTTTTTCTCTTTTTCTGGAATACTGGCTCCCATCCACCCCATCCCACATTTTCTGCTCGATGAACTCCTACTCATAGTAAGGACGTAGCTCAAGGATGCTCCGTTGATCCTGAGCTGCCACCTTCCCTGCCCTGTGTGGTCCCGTTAGCACACCTGGCACCTGCTCTCCTCACTGCACTTGTTGTAGGGGACTGCATTATTTCTTGACAGATGTCACCCCCTTACCAGACAGTGACTTACCAGGTGGTAGGGGAGGTGCCTGTCTTTTTCTTATTTCTGTAGAATGTAGCACAGTTTCTTCTTCCTCATAGAAGCTTAAAGATATCTGTTTATTAAATAGTTATTTCCAGGATTCGATTTATACATGTGTCCCTCTGCACCTGGGTGGACATTTAGGGGAAAGGGGTTTAGATTGTAGCAGACTTGTTTTAGATACCCAACATCTGGGCAAGGGCTTGAGGAGTGGCAGGCTCTGTGCAGCAAAGCTCCCTCTTAGGGAAAGGAGCTTTCACCCTGAGCCAAGGGGGGGAGGGGCAGGTGCAGATGTGTTGCTGGGTCTCACATCTCTCATTCATCTCTACGGAATTTTGGAAAAGGTTTTTCCAGGAGCATGAATCAAAAGACTGTCCATCATCTCTGGAGGTCTTCATTGTTGTGTGAACAGGCTAGCACCTCATGCTCTGCAGGTGGTTACCTTTTGGTTAGGTACACCAGATTCTCTCAAGGGATGCAAGAAACCCAGAGCAAAGTGAGGATCGTGAAGAGATGCCTTATGTTCCTGTCCTGGCCGGAGACAGCAGCTGGGAAATGTTGCCAAGGGGCACTTGTTCCTGGAGGTCTCCATCCTGGCATCCCCGAGGGTCTCTATTACAGTATTTCTGGAGGTCTCCCTCCCAGAGTGTCCGTTCAGGTCTTCATCCTATGATATCCCTTCAGGTCTCCATCCCAGGGTCCCTGGAGGTCTCCATTTCAGCATCTCTGGTGGCCTCTGTCCCAGGGTCCCTTGAGGTCTCCATCCCACCATCTTTGTCAGTCTCCATAACAGTGTTTCCGGAAGTCTCCTTCCCAGCATCTCTGGTGGTCTCCATCCCAGTGTTTCTGGAGGTCTCCATCCATCTCATCTGACCTCAGTCCCAGCCCAGACATGCTGGGAGGGATTGGACCAGCCTCTGAGTCAAGCTAGCATGCAGTATGGTGTGGTAGCCAGGAACATGTGGATTGTCAGACTTAGCAAATAAAATCCAGGACACTCAGTTAAATTTGAATTTTAGATAAACAATATAATTTTTTTTTATCATAAGTATGTCCCAAACATCTAATGACCCTAGGTACATGGGCTATATTTTTCTATTTTAGAACAGTATTTGATACATTGTAGACACTTGATAGATAAATGACAGAAAAAAAAAGGGGTGGACTAGGTCTGCTTAGCTGAGTGACCCTGAGCCAGTTTCAGAGTCTAATTTTCTCATCTTTAAAGTCTATGTAGTATTTTTTACCCCTTTCAGCTGTTGTGAGGATTAATTGAAATAATCCATGACAAGTGAGTGTCACGTTAACAGGTACCCAGGAAGTATGCAGTGTTAGGGAGGCTCTCAGGGTCTCCGTGGCGTTCATGTACATTTGCATTTGCAGAACAGGAATTTCAATCTAGGAAATTTGGTAGGATTAGGCTCAGAAAGTTTGAGAGGGAGTGTGAGCCAGTTATAAAACTTTAAAAATAACCCAGCCCTCAGGTTCCTGTTTGGGAAGGCTTGACCTCGCAAGAGAAGTTTAGATAACAGGTGTATATTTCAGAAATCAGTAATGGTTTAAAAATATGAGCTATGGAAAAATAGGGTGATACTCTTTTTATTTTTTCCTAGGTAGAGCTAGGCATTGTGAAGCCGTTTATTGGATGATTTCACTTTATACCAGTGATACTTTATGTTTCTGAAATTGAATTCAGTTAAAGATTCTTTGTACTCTTTGATAAAGGAAGTTCATTGTGCTGCAAAAGAAAAGCCTCTCTTTAGGCGATCTGTGGTTCTGTAGCACCAGAAGGTACTTGGATCTGAATTCATGCAATTTCTGAAAGGATCCATACATCTACCATTTCCAAGGTGCACATTATCTTTTGTGTTATTTTAAATGTATTGACATTCATATCTTGTCTTACTCCAGCCTCTTTAAAAATTAATGACGTCTGTGTTTTCAATGACAAAACTTAGGCATCTTCATTTCAGAAAATGTGCAAAATGCAGTAAATCACGAAGAAAAAACAATTTCAGCAATAATCACAGTTAACCTTTTCCATTATCCCCCTGCATTGTTTGATTTCTATTTATTTCTACTCTTGAGATAATATTTTTTGAATCGTCATATACTTCTTTGTCATAAAACCTACTAAAATCAGTTTCTATGGTATGAAAAAGAAGAAGAATTTCAAAATGAACGAATATGTTATGGTCTAGAATTTTTTATATAGGTAATTATAAAAGTAATGACAGTAATAATACTCCACAAACTTGATACAAGTGTAAGTTTCACTGCAGATAGAATTGTAGCAACAGATGTAAGAGACAGTGGTTACATTTTTATTTTCCAAATGAATTAGATTGTCTTTAGTGTTCTGGGTTCATTCTAAGGGTGGCAGGTGATTCCATCTTGAATCACTCTGATATGCATTCTGTGCTGAATTCAAATGTTATTCTGAGTGGTAACTGACCTGGTCCATGCACAACCACTGCTTGACTGGTGTAGGTGCATTTACAAATTAGCCATGTTTTAGTAACATGTAAAGCCATGCAGCAGTAATGAAATAAGAGTCTATCATCAAAGCATCTGTAGCATTAGTCTTCACCACCCATCCATGGAGAATGTGTATATTGGGGCACTCTTTCTGGCTATTTAGGTACTTTTCTTCAAAATGTAATTTTCTAAATGAAAACAACTTTTAACACATATCTCAGTTTCTAAAACGTGACTTTCCTTCAGGGATTTTTGTTTCTTGGTCTTTTATTTATTTTCTTCCCAGAACTTGATTTCTGGTTCCCTTACTCTTCTCCAACAAGCTTCAGTGTAATATAAGCATGTAAATTGAAGGGCATAGTCCTGCCACCTGTGGTATTCTCATAAGCACTTTCACCTGTTAGCTCACACACGAGCACCTGGGAGTCCACATGGCCCAGCCATCTGCCATGAGTAAAGTGGTGAGATGGAGGCCCATATACCCAATACTTGGGTCAGGCGATGATCATAGTTGATGGCAAATATGATTTATGTCCTTGGAAATGTTTGATTTTAATTCCATCAAAATTACATCACAAAATGGGAACATTATAAAGATAACAAAGAAAGAGACACTAGGGATGCATGAGTTCTTCTTGCACACACACGTGACCTGATGTGAGTCCCAGCCCTCAGCTGCATGCCTCACGCACCCACCTGACCTGATGTGAGCCCCAGCCCTTAGCTTCACGCCTTGCACACCCAATCTGATGTGAATCCCAGTCCTTAGCTGCACGCTTTGCACACACACCTGACCTGATGTGAGTCCCTGCCCATGGCCGCACACCTTGTACAGAAACCCTTGACTCCCATGAGTCTGTAAACTATTTTTAGAAAGAAGATATTTCTGTATATGTTGTCTGTACAACAAATAGATTTCTGATCAGCATGTTTATTAAAAACAGAAAAATAACTAAAACCTAAGTGCTAACGAGGCAGAGCTTGGTTTTCTTTACAGTTATCACAAACTGACTGGTTGAAATGTTTTAGTGAATTATTTTGAGCCATTTATTTGCCCATGGCTTGATTCTACAAAACTAAAGGTAAAAGGAGAGATTACTTGATTTTGTTATGTTGGGGCTGAATTCGCTATGACCATTCAGAGCTGTTAAAAGATAAACTTAGGCACATTAAAATTTTAAGGAGCTTGAGCATGCAGTGATTCATGAGTCAGGCAGCACCAGACCACAGGAGGCTCAGCTCTCCACTGGGGATGGCGAGGTGGAGAGTGGAAACTTTCATAAACTGTTCTTCCAGGGAAGCAGGGCAAAGAAAATGTATTTGAATGGTTAAATGGAAAGTTCCTAGTTAGATGTCAGTTGGTGGTTTCTGATTGGTTAGGCTTAAGTTTCCTTTTACTGTTTACATTCAATTGGGTTTTGGTTGGATTATATAAGAACCCAAGGCAGTGCAGCCTTTTCTGCCTAACAGCCTCTCGATTAATTATTTTAACAAGACCGGACCGGGACCGGCAACGGGATCTCAACCCTCGGTGTTGCTCCCGCACCTCACTCAGCCAGTGAGTGGGAACCGGTCTGTATGTGGGATCCGAACCCTCAGCGGGAGCGCCACTGCGCTCCCAAGCGGTGCACTGTAGCAGTGCGCCACCGGGCCGGCCCTAAAATTTACTTTTTAAAAGCTGTCCAATATCACACTCTCTTTTTTTGGTGGTTATAATTTCTATTTTTAGTTTGAAGTTTTACCTTAGAATTAATCTGTTGAAAGCAATGTATAATTCCAGGTGCCACACGTCTTTCTCTTTTCCAAAGCATATATTTCAGTCAGGTTTACACAATTAAAGTTAGCGCATGCTGAGTGGGATGAAATGAGCTTTTAAGAGTGAATCCAAAAATCAGTAGACCCTCATCGTGCAAAGAAATCCAAGCAATGATGATGCTGATGTTGTATTTACTTTAATTAGGACTTAGGAAAAGCAGTTGGTGCTGGAAAGAGGAACAGTGGTTTTTATTCCTGCTCTTCTTTTTTTTACCTGAGCTCACCTCAAACTTTTTAAAACCCACCTTGTAGGGGGCCGAGCCCATGGCGCACTCGGGAGAGTGCGGCGCTGGGAGTGCAGCAGCGCTCCCGCCGCGGGTTCGGATCCTATATGGGGATGCCCGTTGCGCTCACAGCGCTCACTGGCTGAGCACAGTGCGGCCAGTCTCAAAAAGGAATAAAAAAAACCCAAAAAACAAAAAAACCCACCTTTTAGGGATGAAATATTTTCTCTTCTCTGTTCCTTTCCTTCTCAGTGTAGGTGTGTCTTTTAGACATACAGGTGTGTCTTCTCTGAAGATTCTCTTTACTGTTTTCTCCTTCTATTGGCCTAGTCGATTAATAACCTGATCTACATTAAAAAGTCCCTTCTCTGTCTGCTGGCTTTGTCCCTTTTTGGCCAATGTTTGCCAAACATCAGTGCACTTAGGTATCATCTGGGACATTCAACCACAATTAATTTGCCTCTGCTGGCTGCTCCCAGTTCTGCTTATTCTGGAGGCCCAGGAGTGGGTGTTTGTAACAAACAGGTGGCCTCCAGACACTCTTTTGGGAAAGATTTCTAACCACTGTGTTCCTTTTGCTATTGCAAAAATATAATCTTTCCACTTTCTTTTGTGCTGGAGCTGGGACAAGATAAGCCTAGTAGAATAGTTATTTATTTACCTATATAACGTATATAATAAAGTCACCCCTTTTTTCAAATTCCATGATTGAGCCAATAGAGGGTTGTGATAGTAATTAATCAGTATCTTTACTTTGAGCGCATGTGCGTGCTACAAATTTTGAGTGTTGAGAGCTTTTCCCCTAGCCAGTCCCACATGGGGTCCACCAGAATTTTTTAGTTTATATAGTTATTCTTTCAGGACTCTTTGCTCATCAAATATTTACTGAACTTACTTTATGCCAGGAAGTGTCTTAGGCATTGGGGAAACAAAGATGAAACATGTTCTATACCTTTATAGCCTAGTGCAAGGGTTGGCAAGCTACAGCCCTAGAGTTGGCCTGTTTTTATAAATAAAGTTTTATTGGAACGTGGCCATACCCATTCATTTTCACGGTGTCTGCATTTGAGCTATAAATGCAGAGTTGACTAGTTGGGACAGTGACCACAAAGGCAAAATATCTGCTCTTTGGCCCTTTACAGAAGCTTTGCTGACTCCTGGCCTAGTTGGTGACAGGGACATAAGAAATTAAAGTCTCTGAGGGAGACCTGAGTAAAAGGCTCTGAAAATACTAAGAATAAGTGGACATGATGGTGCTTGGGGCAGAAAAGTGTACACGGAAAAGATGCTCTTCCAGTTGGTCTGGGAGATGCCATAGGAATCTGGCAAGCAAGAAAGAGCCACATGGAGAAAGTCAGAAATCCTGATGAGGCTGAAAGGAGCTCAGCCTGGTGGACCTGTTGGTGACTGGAAGAGGACATAATTGTAGATGCGTCTGTGGGCTTAGGTGGGGTCAGATTGTGGAGGAGCTTGGACTTGGTCCTCTGAACCAGTGACTCTAAATGTGGCAGTCAGGAGAGTCAGCCCAGAGGTCTTGCAGATGTCCAGATCATCATACCTACACTTTCTGGAAGTAATGCCAGAATCTTGGGTTTCATCAAGCTCCCAATACCTGCTGGCTTGACAAATTTGAGAACCTCTGCTAAAGGCCATTGAGGAGCCTAGGAGATTTCTAAGACTATGTGTTTACATGCTCAGATGTGCATTGAGGGGATACTTCCACTGTATTGTGAGCAGAATGTGCTTGAGTGTGAAGAATTTGGAGTCAGAGACAGCATTTGGGGGTGTGGGTCACGTAAGAGTGGGTAAGAGTAGAGAGAACTTAAACTGATAATGAGAATGAAATGAAGATGAGAAGACAGATTCCAGACTTACTTCAGAGCTGGGTTTGGGAGTGATTGACAGCTAACAGAATGGGATGGCTGAGGGTGTGTGTCAAAGGTGACTTCAGCAAGATTTTGGAGTGTGAGTGGTCATGATGGCATTAGCTGGGATTGAGCGTATGGAAAAATGAGCTATAATTTTTTGATTATTTAATATGCATGAGAAAAAAATCTCAGATCTTACTAACTCTGAAAATTACCCAGGAAAATAATTGTATGTGGAGATAATTTGAAGGGTGATTATTCCTGGAGAATCACAGGTTAAAAGAATCATAGGAGTATTAAGTTGGTATTTTTTGAAATGAGAAATTATCTCGATTAACTGAGAAATAGAAAGAAACAAACCAAATACCCAATGGACCCACAAAAGCAGAAGTCACAAGGTAAATTTAGAGCAATAAGTCATCATCTGTAATCCTCAAAGCATTTGGAGATTTGCAAGTAATATTTAATGCCTAATAAAATTGAAGTTATCAGTGTAATTATTAACAATATTGATTAATAACTTTTGCCCTAAATATACTTGTGGGAAAAGATTTCTCTAATTTTATATCTCTGAGATTTGCTGACAGCATTGTTTTTAATTATTGTGTGCTATTAAAAATCCATCTTTGTTATTTCATTCTATTTGCCAAATAATAAGAGTCTGTACATCTGTTTCTGTGCCTTTTAATCTTGGTGTTTAAACATGCCAGAGTTCTGTTAAAATGGTTCGATCTCAGTTTTGATGTGTTCTTTGAAACTTATTTCTAATAACCAAGACTTTTAACGGGCTTCATATACCCTTTTTGGATAGGTAATGGCATAAGTTAACATGATTCTGGGAGGGTGAGTACTAGACACATACAATTACAACAAAAATTAAATCAGAGTTATTTAAAAATTTCCGTAGCCCAAAGAACATATGAGGATACTTCAAAAAGGTCATGGGAAGACTTGTATTATTTTTTACTTCCATGTTTCCATGAACTTCGTGAAATACCCTCATTTTTAAATAGATCACTATATTTTATTTTATTTTTTTTTGAGGGACTAAGCAGGGCTCCCTGGAAGCCCTTTCTCCCTGCCCAGTCTTTATTTCGGTTCTAGAGTCACTCCAGGCAGCATACTCTGTCCCCTCCATGGCCATCCTGGGTACACAGTCAACATTTCATGCAGTTAGAGGGGGAGAGAGAGGGATAAGAGAAGGTGGGAGTAAATGGTCCGCACTGCCTAGCCACTGGCTTAAAAAGAGTCTCCCAAGCTGCAAAGGCTCACCCAGCCATGTGTGTCCCCTGGCCTTGGGCTGACCTCCAGGTGCTAACCACAGGGTGGACAGCCTGGCCTCAGGACTGGGCCATGGCTGTGTCGGGTGGGGAGAGCTACGGTCCTGCCTCCAGTTCCAGGATCAGCCTGGGCACCTCTTCTAGCTGCCACCACTGTCCCCCATGAGATTAGATATAACTGGTTGGACCTGGGTCTCCATAGCTCACCAGCACTAAGGAACAGGGACAGCCAGCCTGAGATGTCTTGCTTTTTCTTGTGGGTGACCCTGCAGTGCAGATGCTGCTGCCACTGCTCTGTAGACCCTGTGACTGGGCAGGTGCACCCATCCCTCAGCGCTTCTCTGGGACTGCTTTGGTGGATGAGAGCAGCCTCAGCCAGTGACACCTGGGAGGACATGTGCACCCTCACTCTAATTGGGCTGGGGCAGGAGCCAAACACTGACTCACATGGGGCAGGCCCAGCCCAGCTTCTTCTCTCTGGGTGGGAAACCCCAGGGCGCCTTGCGTACTCCAGAGTCCCCGTGGTGGTCAGGCAGAGGATGCAGTTTGCTGGGTTTTCCAGAGCCACCCCCTTTCCAGTCTGGCATTCACACTTCTCCAGCTGTTCCTCAAGCCACCCTTCCTGACTTCCCTTCATGCTGCAGCCACCTGCGCTGTCCCTCTCCCTGCCACTGCTCCCAGACCCAGCCCAAGGGCCTCCTTTCCCTCCACATCTTCCCAGGTGCTAGCAGCCCACCAAGAGCTGTATCAGTATTCTGTCCACCCTGCCACCCCCAGCCCTGAGGCAAGTTAGATCACATTTAGACCAGCTTCTGAATTTCTTTTTATTTTGCTAAAACATTATTAAATATTCTAACAAATGGATTTAATTTGGTCATATTATTAGCTACTTCCTCAGTCAGAATTTTTTCTACCTTCCTCAAAAATAGTAACTGTACTAGGTTGCATCAGAAAGTGCTATTCTCTTCGAAACAACTTTGTAATTTTGAAATTTAACGAACCTCTCAAAACCTGTGAAAAAAATATGTGAAAGAGATTTTTTAGAATGATTATGACCACACAATAAAAGAAAAGGCTCCTAGCATTTGCTTACCATTAACCTGCCTGATAAAAAGTGTCGGGAAGGGCCGGCCCGGTGGCGCACTGCTACAGTGCGCC
>NW_007728723.1:81771-83606 GCF_000696425.1 Galeopterus variegatus | reverse complement strand
GACACTGAGGGTTGCGATCCGTTGCCGGACACGGAAAAAGACAAAAAAAAAAAAAAGTGTTGGGAAAAGCAATTATAGATAGGTTGGTGAGCTACATGAGTTGGCTACATGGTTAAATTAAATCTTAACATTCTTTAAAGTTATTGCTATGATTGTGGTAGTAAACCTTTCCATGTAGATAATTAAAATAATTTTATAAAACAATTTTGTGTTTTAATGGATATAGTTAGTATTTTTCCTTAGCTTCAAAGCAACAATCATATTTGTTAATCTTTGTGTTTATTAGGGCTGTTGAAAACTTGGGCACCACGTAGGATGTCCTGATGTCCCTATTTCAAGCACTGTGCCAGTTGGATATTGACAACAAACAGTAAGGATGGAAATTTACAGTGAGAAATTTACAGTAGAAACAGTGAAGCTGGCCCAGGTACAGGCAAGACTAAACTTTCAGTTGATATCCACTCTCAGACTTACCCAGATGTTGAGAGTTTGGTGCAGTGAGTTTTGTCTTCAGATTGTTTCATGATCTACCTTAGTTTAAACTTGTATTAAACAACAACAAAAGTTCCTATCACCGTTTAAAATGTTTTTATGGATTTGCTCCCTGTTTTGTCTCCATTTCTCTTAGTGCAAAATACAAGTCTACCTTCCTTAATTATTCCGTCTTCTGCTGCTCAGTGACAAAAGTGAGACTCTAACTCACATGTTCAGTAAGAGCTTGGAATTTTTTTCTTTGATTTTATAGTCATATTCATCAGAGACCAACTGAGTTATTCTAAGAGAATGTCATTTTAAAACACCTGTGTCTTTCATAATTTATGGAGGTCAGAGTTAAGTTTTATAGTGTCTCTAGATAAAATGAGTCATTTAGTTAATATGCTCACGATGGCTCAACCTTTTCTTTAATGCTGGCTGAATTTTATTACTTTACATGAAGACACAAATGAACTTCATCTATTAAGGCCTGCACTGCTTCTTCAGAGAATATATTGTTTTGCTTAGTGATTTGTTGCTAATAGGCCACTGGGGGATGTGATGGGACCCGGGGATGAAGTTATTCAGTCCTGGAGTCAATGAGAAATGAGCTCCAGTGAAGAGGGAGAAAACCCACTCAGGTGTCTAGTGGGAAGAAGATGAGAGGTCTTCAATATTGTCATTTTTGCATCTGCCAAATTTAATGGCTTTGTGATTTGAATTATTCAGTCAATTGGCTCTGTGTACTCTGTTATTACTCCTAAAAGCAACTTGGTTTATTGCATTTGAATGTGCTATGTCAAATTTTATTCCAAGACATTTGCAAAAAAAGTAGATCTATACGAAGTGAAGAAAAACTCATATTTCTATTTACTATTGACATAAAACCGAACCTTTACAGCTCGATAAACTCTTCTTCTGTACTTCTATAATGAGAGGAGAAAAACGGAAACATGGAATAGCTTCCCGATGGTACACAACTATACACTCTAAGAATTCAATCTCCTAACCTCTTGCACCACCCCTTTCTCCTTGAAGAATGGCAATATTCCTTATTACCACCTATTTACATCTCATCGTGTTATAAAGATTAATGAGACCACTTAAATGCTTTTGAGTTGCTCAAAGCATTGCCCTGTTAGAGACACTGACTCTATGTGCAACATTTGGTAAGCATTTCCTGTTGGCTGGGAGCCAGAAGAGTTCTTCCTTCATGTTGGAGAGGTTGGTGGCCTTTCTTGTGAACCTCTCGTATATTGTTTTCCCTCCTCTGGGCTCTCACAGTTGCAAGATAAAGTGGTTGCCTCTTCTGTAATGCCCTGGAGAGCAGCAACTTGCAGGGGATCATAGATCTTACTTTA
>NW_007728723.1:78515-81066 GCF_000696425.1 Galeopterus variegatus | reverse complement strand
TGTTAGAGACACTGACTCTATGTGCAACATTTAGTAAGCATTTCCTGTTGGCTGGGAGCCAGAAGAGTTCTTCCTTCATGTTGGAGAGGTTGGTGGCCTTTCTTGTGAACCTCTCGTATATTGTTTTCCCTCCTCTGGGCTCTCACAGTTGCAAGATAAAGTGGTTGCCTCTTCTGTAATGCCCTGGAGAGCAGCAACTTGCAGGGGATCATAGATCTTACTTTAGTGTGTGAGTGCCCCAGCATTTGGGAATATCAATTTTATATTCCCTTTAGAAGATTTTCTTTCTTTTTCTAACCTTTAACTTTGTAGGTCATTGACCTGTACTGTGATGGATCAAGCTGTCTTGAGAGATTTCAGGTCCCTCATGTTGCCAGCTGGATTCGAGTTTCTCCTCCACCAAAAATACACTTGGAGTTGTACTTTGGACCCAAGAAGTCTGGGGAAAGGGGTTTGAGAATTGTAGAATCCGCACTGTGTTTTGTGAGGTTCTTAGGTTTCAGGAAGGTGATTAAGGCAATCCCACAGATGTTTCATTTGTGATTCATCTTTTAAAATGTTTTTTAAATGGTTGAAAATTATAGTAGATGAAGGGAATACTAAAATAGGTAATATTCCATATTTCTAATATGGAAAGGAAAGCAAGGCATGAAGTTGAGTACTTGGTTTTGTGTAGACTGTAGACATTTATTAAACAAATATTTAAAACTACCTACCAACTCTGTATCTTAAAAATCAAACAAATTAAAAGACAGCAACAAAAACGTAACCAACCAACAGACATAAAAATAGACATTATATAGATGTTGAGGCTGCACAAAACTGTAGATAGTTCTGATAACTCTAGTTTCAAAAGTTTCAAGTAAACTTTACCAACTGAACTTATGGTTAATAAATAAATATTATACATAAGTAGTTATTAAATAAATTTAAGTAATAAAGAATTATTTTATCTATTTTGTATGTTGAGGTTTCATTTAAGATTATTTTGCAATAAATTATTTAGTGGCAGAAAATAAGAACACTTGAAGAGCACTTGTCAGGAGTTTATTGAAATTTGTCCTGTTAAAAAGCTTTTTGTTAGATAGCCATATATTCATCCAACCCTACTGGGCATTGTTAAGTGTCTAAAACTGGTTATAGTCTTTTAGGAATCTGTGTTATTTAAACACATTCACATATTGTAGCTCTCTGATTTCATAAAAGAAGACAGTGGGCCACCCTTTAAATTAACTATGGGCTGGCAGTTTCAGGATCTGCCTGTTTTCTTCATGGGATATATAACGTCACAGCCAGATCATAGGCCCAGGGGTGAGAATTGATTGCCTAGAACAAAAAGTTGGTTATTAGCTGCACTAAGAATTGAATTATCTCAAAATGATTTTTAAATGCCCCTGTGAATTACCAAGGAAGAATGGAATAATCTTACTGTAAGAACTGTTACCGTGTATGTCTCTGTGTGCATGTGTGTCTGTGTGTGTGTGTGTTCTGTGCAGGTGAAATCAGGAAGGGGACATTAGATGACTAATTGGTGAGGCTATGAGGCACAATGGGACAAGGGACACCAAGATGGGAGAGGACGCTTGTTTCAAATCCTTGGACTTTCCCTGAATCCATATTGCCTTGTACAAGTCACACTTCAATTTGTAGATGTTTGCTCATTTACAATTTGAGGGCTATATACTTTAAATGACAGGTGAGCCTTGGAATTCTTGGATTGTATCATTTTTTTTTTTTTTACTCAAAAAAATTGGGAATGGGTTAAAAAATCACCAGCTTGCATCTTGTAACCCAGAAAACACTACCATAGGAAACGTTCAAATCCTGTTTTGGTGCTTCTCTGCAGTGGGGTGTTGGGCACAGTACTGGTGGTGGTGGCGGGAGGGATGGTGTCTCATTAGACCTGAGGTACTTTTTCCAGTGAGCCTGTGCCTCCTCTCTGCCCGTTCTTTTTGGCCTGTTGAAGGCCTCTGCCATATCGATTTGTTATTACTGAAGAGATGGTGTGGAGGGCCCCATAGTTCTCGGGTGTTAGGGAGAAGGAGGGGGTAGAGCGTTGAATCCCACTGGCAATGTTTGTGGTGGGGAGGAGTGACTTTACAGGCTGTTGGGACCTGAGAAGCAGAAAGGTAATGGCCAGAAGAGTTGGCCTGGGGAGATGAGGACTGAGAGTGCAGAGTATTTGTCATCTTACATCAGCAGCTCCTCCAATGGAAAACACCTGAACACTGGAACCAGGGCTTGCAGAGATGTATCTCTATACCTCTTCTGATCCCCTTCCCAAGTGCAGAGATGGCTTTGAACCTTTATCTCCAGTTTTCCTGCCTGGAGCTGTATAGAGCGTCCTGCGACTGTCCCGCTTCCTCAGTGGCCTGATATAGGACTCTTTCTCTGTGTATGACAGCTTCTTTTCAAGAAAGATCCCAGAGACAGATGCTGTAGTATGAACATGCCTGTGTACATGTACGTGCGTGTGTGTGTAGGGGGTGAAGAGAGATAGAGAAAGACAGAGAGAGGGAGGGAGGGAGGGGGAGGGAGTATTTTATTTAGA
>NW_007728723.1:76299-77601 GCF_000696425.1 Galeopterus variegatus | reverse complement strand
CATGAGAGGACTTAGGCATGGAGTGGTTTAGCTTTCTTTGTGAGGTTGTATGGTGGCAGAGCTCTAGCTTTTGCATAAATATTCTTAACCACTAGTAATACTACCTCTTGTACTACAGGGGCATCCTCCTGCAGATAGAAAGCCAAGTGGAAATGGTGTGAGGTCAGGGAGCTGCTGTGCTCACGGAGGTGATGGGTGCATTATAGGCAGTAACAGTAATTGTCTTGGGAGCCGCTGGAAAGCCCCTCAGCTGAAAGTCTTACCTGCGTGTGTGTAGATTTCTGATTTCCCTCAGGAGGCATGCAGTTTTCTATGTTCCGTCAGGTGAGAGCTTTGCAGATGTTGAAATGCTAGCCAGCTTACTTTGAAATGCTGGTGGTGCTTTCTTTGGCAGCTGGACTGCCTGCTTCCCCAGGAGCACTGAGTCCACGTTCCTGCACCTCAGGTGGCATTTCTGTGGGAAGCCCTGTCCCTGCATGGTGCCCGAACGTAGAAATTGAATCTCCCGTGACATTCCCACTCCTCAAACACATCCTAAATCTGGTTCTGCAGAGGCCTATGACTCAAGTGTAATAAAAGACAGGGGGAGTGTTCCCCAAATGGCTTTGTGGTGGAGGGGGCAGGTGCCAAGCAATGCTTCTGGAAACTTCTCTGGTGGTATATCAGGTGAAATTGGAGAGAGAGAGAGTGTGGCAAAGAGACTATTGTGTTTTAGAGGAGGCAACGTTTACCCAGTACAGGATGGCATTACCTCTGTGGTAGGGGCATGTTATGAGAGACATGAGATTTTAAGGACAATGCCTGGGATTCAGATCACCCTAAAAGTGAGTTTGGTTCCATTTCGTCCTCCTGCAGTGTGAGCACACGTGCTACAGAACATCAGCTTTCATGGTGCTTTGTCCTGTCCGTCTCTATCCACACTCACAGGGGTGTTTCTTGGGTCCTCTCAAGGCTGTGTCCTTGGCCTGCCTTGGCTGTCACTTGTCACTGCTCCTAGCATAATCCTCCCCCACCCTCCCATGATAGTGAGAGTTATCTATGTTTGTTTCCTACTGGGGTTGGAAAGTTTTCTCTCTGTGCTGTAGAAATAACCTTGAACCGACCCATGATAGCGATACCCTTGGCTTCCTGGAGACCCTGCTGCACGCGTGTGCGTCTGAGGGTCTGCCTTCCATCACACGCCACCTTCTTGGTGATGATGTTGTCTGCCCCCGGCTGGCTGTCCTCTCTCCCCCACGGAGTGCTGCTCTTGGCACCACTTCTCATCGACAGGATGTCAGGGAGGCACTCGCGCTTCAGTCA
>NW_007728723.1:54819-75734 GCF_000696425.1 Galeopterus variegatus | reverse complement strand
TGCTGCTCTTGGCACCACTTCTCATCGACAGGATGTCAGGGAGGCACTCGCGCTTCAGTCACAGGCCATAGTGACACGCCACGAGGGAGGCCACTCAGTTGTCTCGGAAAGCTACGTGCTGCTCTTGGCACCACTTCTCATCGACAGGATGTCAGGGAGGCACTCGCGCTTCAGTCAGAGGCCATAGTGACACGCCACGAGGGAGGCCACTCAGTTGTCTCTGAAAGCTATGACAATATAGTGCAGAGCCTGGTGTAATAATATTTGTTTTGCTCATCTCGACTGCATGTTTCACCTTCTTCCCCCTCGTTGTGGAAAATTGATACTTTTCTTTCTCTGATCTCCTGGTTTGTAGTTGGACGGCAGAGCTGCCTTCTCCAAACCCTTGATGGCATCAGTTGCCTTTGGGAAGCCTGACAAGTTCATGTTTCTAAACTTGCTGCACACTGAATCCATCCAAATATCCTCAGACCATTGGTCGAATTCAAAATCTTAATACAAAACGTGGTGAATGCAGGTGATGAGTAAGAAAGGAGACTCATAAACAGTTTTCTGTCATTTTACTTCAGTTAAACTCGGTTTCAGAATCAAATGTCACGTCCTTTTGTCTATTTCATGTAGATCAAGAGAGCAAATTAATAACGTATATTTACCATAGTCTCTCACACACACAACCACGCACACACGCATCACTCACTTGAAGACTTTCCTGCCAATCTCAAATGTGTGTTCGTTGACATATTGAATGCCCCTTTGTACTCTAAGGTCCCGGGAAAACTGTGCTACACATATGCTTAGCAGGGGGGTGCTTTTGAAGCCAACATCATCAAAGCTTTTTTTTTTTTTTTTTTTCTCCTTACAGTTTGTAGAAACTGTAACTTTTTTGGATCTATTAAAAATAAAACTATTCTTTTTTGTCTTTTGTAGAAACTACCTCTTCAGGTTACACCTTGAGGATCTGTCTCTTATCCAGGTAGGTGCAATTTATTTTTCTCAAGCTTTCATTCTCTATCCCAATTAGCTCACTGTTTGAGGGGTGAAGACAGATGCATGTCAGGGCATTCATCAGGCCTAGCAGGGCTTCCTTTCCGTGGTGGGTCAGGCTGCAGGACTCTTGGCTGTGGTATTTGAAATGAGTCATCTCCTCCCTCAGTTCCCAATTAGCGTTTTCTTCCTGCTGTGTGGCCCTCTTTGCTTCATGGGTATCATCCTGATTTACTCTTTGTCAGGTGATTGGCAATTCAGGGAACATTCCCTCAAAGTCTGGGAGCATCCCTTTACCCCCAGTTAGAGTGATCATTGACTATTTAGTTTGATGCATTTGGACAGCATATTCTTGCAGAGCATCTTTGTTTCTTCTTTATCGTCTATAATAATAGAAATATGAATGTGTGGATTAGAAGCCACATAGAGGAAATGGTAAGTGATAATATGTAAAAATGCAGTTTTACTTACTCCTGTTACTAGAGCTTGGAAAATGAGCCTGAGATCTTTATGCTTGAGTGGAGTATTTATTTTAGTGGCAAATCTGAATCACAAAAGTCTGCTTTTGTCCTCTAGTCTTTTAGAAGGTCCTGATAATCAGGGTCTCCTTGAGTAGGAAAGAGTTAATGACACAAATATGTCTCTCACAAGATTCTGGAACTCCCTGTGGACCAAGATAGAATCTTTGGGCTGTACTAGTTTGGGAAAAGTTCTTCAACCAATTTTTAGTATCATCCTCATGTACTAGAGCTCTTCGAAGTGACTGGAGAAAAGTTTATGTTATTTCATCCCTGCTGTAATGCTGGTACTTGTGAACATTCAGGAAACTTAAGAGCTAGATTTTAATATTAAATTTATCTTTTATTCACCAGGGTTTTAAAATAAGCCAGTTCCACAATCAAAGCTAATATTGGTAAAAAGCAAGGGCTTTGAAGACTGATGGACCTGGATTTGTGATCTAGCTCTATCATGCCTACTCATTGTTGGTTTCCTGTTCTATAAAATGGCCACAAATCACTACCAAGCTCATACTGTCATGCTGAAAATTAATTATGATATGTAAAAGAGACAACACATAGGAATTGATAATAATAAATAGTAAATTGCTATCATAATAGTTTCATCACAATTGGCAATGAATTGTCTTTCCACTGCAATTTACTGTATAACTGAAGTCTTTAAATGCACTAGTTGGTTGCTAAAGTTATGGATTTATTAATAAGAAATCAGGATGATCAGTGATTTGAGGACATGTGTTATATGAAATAATACAGGCACAGAAAGACAAATGCCACATGATCTCACTCATGTGTGGAATCTAAAAAAGTTAATCTCACAGAATTAAACAGAAGAACAGTGGTTATCATGGGCTTGTGGGATAGGAGACTGGGAAGGTAGTGATGAAAGGATACAAAATTCCAATTAGGAGAATAAAGGCAAGAGATACATTGTACAACATGGTGACTGTGATTAATAACAATGTTTTGTATTCTGTTCTCAGTTCAAATAATAAGTATTTAAGGTAATACATATGTTAATTAGCATAATTTAGCCATTCCCTAGTGTATACATATATCAAAGCATCATGTAGTATACCATAAATATATACAATTTTTATTTTTTAATAGAATAATCAGCAATTTAATAAAATATTATTTTAAATAGTCTTTTACAAAAAATTGATCTTTTAATAGATAGGAACCACATATTATGCTCATTTTGATTTTCATGGTATAATACTCTATCTGGCATGTTGTATGCGTTAACCAGTGGGCTTCATAGAGATGTGTGCACACAAACATGTTTACATAAACACATTCATTTAGGGCCGGCCCGGTGGCGCACTGCTACAGTGCACCTCTTGGGAGCACGGCGGCGCTCCTGCCGAGGGTTCGGATCCCACATGCAGACCGGTTCCCGCTCGCTGGCTGAGCGAGGTACGGACGCGACACCGAGTGTTGCGATCCCGTTGCCGGTCCCGGTCCGGTACGGGCGCGACACTGAGGGTTGCGATCCATTGCCGGACACGAAAAAAGACAAAATAATAATAAAATAAAATAAACACATTCATTTATTTCCTACTTTCCTAGCTCTGCCAGCTGAGCGGGTCTAGAAGCATTGTCATCCCAGTAGCAGTGGGCACACTTAACACACACTAATTGGCTTCTAAATATAATTCTCCACTAAGAGGAACCAGGGTTTATTGGAGAAGTGGCTGATTCAGGGCTGGGAAGGCGGAAATCCCAGATCAGACTGGAGGATCTTGTTGTTTCAGAAATTAAGGAAATATTCAAAGGATGATGAGGATGTGTCCAAAGGACCTAGGAGCCAGCTTGAAGTGGGCTCACTGAAGAAACCTGGGGCAATCTGATTGCCAAAATAAATAACGATTGTAGAGGATTGTCATACATTGAACAAAATAAGAATCCATGAGCCTATACTAACAAAAAATAAATCAATGAATAAACAAATGGGGCAGAAGGGACTGTTCTTTCTTACTGTAAAATGCCAACTAATAAATATTGAAGGAATGATTTAATTAGAAAATTATGATTTGGCAACCATCACATGGAAAATTGATTTAGGCAAAAATGATCAATAAATGCTAAAATTTATGGGTCAGAATTGCGTGACAACTGCGATATTTATATAGTCTTGAAGTATTTATGTGTATAATTCTTATTAATTACAAAAGGAAAACCTGCAACTTGATAGTAAAAAACCTGGCAGATAACAAAGTAGTCAAAGGCAACTTCACTTTTAATGGGACAAAGAGTCCATTGATTTGATGCACTGAGAAGGACACAGCAAGGTTTCCATGACATTCCAGCCCCAAATTATAACCAATCTCATCGTGACCATCGGATAAACCATAACTGAGGGACATTTTACAAAAAACTGGCCTCTACTCTTCAAATATCACAAAGTCATGAAAGGTACAAAAAGAATGAGTTATTCCATCATAAAGGAGAACAAAGGGACATGACAATCAAATGCAAGACTTGGTCCAAAATGAATCTTAGAACAGAAAAATCATTCATCTTGCTATAAATGTCAGTATTGGGGACAACTGGCAAAATTGAACGTCTGTAGGTAAGATAGTAGAAATGTATTAATATTAATTTCTTGATTTTGATGACTAATGTGATTATGTAGTAGAATGTCCTTGTTCTTTGGAAAAACCAACTGAAATATATTGGGGCAAAGGGTATCATTTCTGCAATTTATTCTCCAATGATTTAAAAAATTACTGTATATGTGTATATATGTATGAGAGGTCTTTAAAAAGTTCATGGAAATATTAGTATTACCTTTTAATTCCATTTTTTCATGACCTTTTGAAAGTACCCTTGTATCATATACAGAAGCTACATACATGTGCAGAGAGAAAAAATAATAAAGCAAATATGATAAAATGTTAACAAGGGAAATCTAGGTGAAAGGTTTATGAGAGTTTATTGTGATATTTTTGCAACTTTTCTTGACATTTTATCAAAATAAATACATGCAAAAAACTGGGAGATGTGTTTGCTCTTAACACATGTGTATGATATTGTCCTGAGGTCAAGGAAACAAATTGCATTTTTCCCATCATTGCTTCCTGCTGTCATGACCTGTCTTTGGTGGAAATCAGGTATAGGCTTTTGATGGACTTGAAGTGCTCTTACTGAAGTGTGGAAAGCCCATCAGCATTGTGACCTGATGAGAGCTGAGTCTGCTGTAGTAGGGCAAGCAGGAAGACAGCAACTTTCTTCTGGTGGCTTTGAAAGCACAGCACTGATAACACGTGTCAAACATCACTGTACCACTGGTGCAAAGCAGCGGTGTGTCTCTCCTTTTCGATGCTTCTGGGAGGACATTCTGAAGAATATTGGCTTAAGGCCTTTCCCAGGCCAATCTTTTCACAGCTCCAACCTCTGAGAGGTGAGACAGAGCCCCCAGGTCAGCCTGGGTCCCCTGGGACCCCGTGGGACAGTAGTGTGCTGTGTGACTGCAGCTGGGCTGTCCTTGCCTGTATGTACCAGAAAACACTTCAGTAAAGAAAAGGACAGGAAGGAAGCCCACCACAACTTAAAGCAATATTCTCTCTCAGGGGGAGGGGATGGCTTTACATTAAAAACAAAATCTGTATTTTCTGAATTGCCTACTTTTATAGTAATGATTTAAAAAAATTTTTTTTTTCCTTTTTGTCTTTTTTCTTGACCGGCAACGGATCGCAACCCTCAGTGTCGCGCCCGTACCGGACCGGGACCGGCAACGGGATTGCAGCCCTCGGCGTTGCGCCCGCACCTCGCTCAGCCAGTGAGCGGGAACCGGTCTGTATGTGGGATCTGAACCCTCGGCGGGAGCGCCGCCGCGCTTCCCAAGCGGTGCACTGTAGCAGTGCGCCACCAGGCCAGCCCTGTGTCTCTCCTTTTTTACAACCTGTGGTTGTGTGTGTTTCTGTAGCCTACTGCGGCCTACTGTTTATTTAGCATGGAGAGAGATAAAGCTGGCAATTCTTCCTTACATCTTTTGTTTTTAATTACATGTCTACAGGAAAGAGGTCTCATTGATTTCTATGAATATTTTATTTTAATTTAAATAAATATTTCCCAGGGTAACAGGAATAAGAGCACTGGCAAACAAAGGACTGTGCTGGTGCTATACACAGTGCTGTCCAACAGACGCATAACGGGAGCCACACAGGTCATTTAAGATTATCTGGTAGTCACATGGAAAAAAGTACAGAGAAATGGGGGAAATTATGTTTAATAATACATTTTACTTACCTTATTATATGCAAAATTTTACCATTTCAACATGCAATCATTACAAGACATTTATGATAGGTTACATTCCTTTTTCAGTACGACGTCTCAAACTGCAGTGTGTATTTTACACTGCCAGCACATTTCCATTCACAGGCATCAGAATTCAAGTGTTCACTGTGGCCGGTGCTGCCCTGTTGGACTGTGAAGTTGTAGATAATGAGTAACTGAGCTTTGTGACTTGTATGCCTGCAGTTATTTTACAGAAATATCATTTTCTACCCAGAGTCATTTGGATTGATTTATATATCTCAGGCTATTCATTTTCTCCTGTCCTTTCTCTCCAAAGATAGAACAGTGTTGTTTAAATGTGGAAAAATGAGAAAACTGAGATCAAGAAGGATCACCACGTTGAACAAAAGTGGAGAGAATGAGCATAGAGCCTGGCTCAGCAGTAGCCTTGATTAGCCACTGGACAGGGCTTCCCTGATCACGCCCCCTCCGCCAGACAGTGGGGTCCCCTCCAGGCGGCAGCTGGCATTACTTGTCTCTCCTCGTCACCTTGGGATGCTCCCCACCTTGCCTGGTAGTGTCAAGCTGCTTACAGTTTCCCAAACCCTAGACGAGTATTTCCCACCTCTCAGCACTGGCTCTTGCTGTTCTCTGTTAATCTCCTTTACCCATCTTCTTCTTAATCGAGAAAAGAACGGCCACTCCTGGAGTCTCACTTAAGGTGTCACCTGTACGTCACCCATGCCGAGCTTGCTGGCTGATATCCCTGTGAGGCATTTCACAGCATCATAGCCTTTATTTTTTACTAGCACTGATTGCCTCCTGTTGACATGCACTCTGTGTGTTGTGAGGAGTGTTTTATTTTTCCCTATCCTCAGTATTAGATTAGAATAGATTATTAGATTAGTTTACCTGGTAGGTGGTAGAGTTAAAACTTAATGGCTGTAAAACTTTTAATCCCTTCATATTTAATAATAGGTCCACTTTCTCTTAATCTTTTTTAACTTAACATTAATGGAATGGGGGGTAAACTCCATATTTTTGTCCCAAAATTCAACAGAAGGAAAGCAACACAACCCACAGACTAGGTCAAAAAGAAATGCTTGCTGATAGAAGCATCTTAAAACACACATACATGCATACTTTCACCCCAGAGATGATTCTAGGACGATCCAGGCAATTCCCGAATCTGAAACATTCATTCCTTACATATCAATCACCTGTCTTCTTAATACTGTTCTGTTGGACGATCCAGGCAATTCCCGAATCTGAAACATTCATTCCTTACATATCAATCACCTGTCTTAATACTGTTCTGCTTTTTCTTCTCCCCAAATTCTTCTCCTGCCTCGACATTGGTTTAGCATCAGAGATGAGAAAGCAGATGTTGAACATATTACTTTTTTTCTTTCTATTTAGCGATCATCACAGAATTTTGAGACCCCACTGAATTCTAGTAGACCCCTGTCCACTGTCCTGGCACTCAGTATGCCACTTTACGTGGAGCAGACAGCACGCTTCCTGGCTGCAGGAGCAGCATGGTGGACACCCCTGAGTCATCCTCTCCATTTCCCCTTACTCAGGTCAGGGAGGTCCCACCGTATGCTGTCCCTCAAAACACTGTCATGCATGGTAGCTCAGGTTTGTAGAACCCTGCTGGAATTCACTTATTAGAAAAATAGACATTTGTGGAATGGCTTCAGAATGAGAAAACTCACTGTGAGATCAGATCGCCTGATAAAACTGATGCAGGAAACAGTCTGGAACTGGAGTCAACAGAACTCTAAACCAGAGGGCTCTTCCCTTTTGCCCAGAAGAATCTTGTCTCCATAGTAAACTGGAGACATCAGCAGTGCAGTTGCTAATGCAGTAAAGATTTGAGCAGGGGTTGGAATACAAATACTGTTACCTCGTGAGAACATTATCTGTTTGAGGTAATCTCTTGGCATTGCCACAAGAATATTCACATATAAATATTCCGTGAAGGAAAATGGCTGTATTTGGATATTTCCTGTGGTTTTCAAACAGTCGTATCTTTATATATTAAAGTGAAAGAACAAGAGTTGCTTTTAATTTAAGGAAATAAACCTGTTTTCATCAGTGACTAGAGAATCAAATATTAATGGAATAAGGCGCTTTTCCACTCAAGCTGTGATGAAGTTCCTCACGGGTCACCGTGTGCTGAAATCTGGCCATTGCCTGNGAGATGATTCTAGGACGATCCAGGCAATTCCCGAATCTGAAACATTCATTCCTTACATATCAATCACCTGTCTTCTTAATACTGTTCTGTTTTTTTCTTCTCCCCAAATTCTTCTCCTGCCTCGACATTGGTTTAGCATCAGAGATGAGAAAGCAGATGTTGAACATATTACTTTTTTTCTTTCTATTTAGCGATCATCACAGAATTTTGAGACCCCACTGAATTCTAGTAGACCCCTGTCCACTGTCCTGGCACTCAGTATGCCACTTTACGTGGAGCAGACAGCACGCTTCCTGGCTGCAGGAGCAGCATGGTGGACACCCCTGAGTCATCCTCTCCATTTCCCCTTACTCAGGTCAGGGAGGTCCCACCGTATGCTGTCCCTCAAAACACTGTCATGCATGGTAGCTCAGGTTTGTAGAACCCTGCTGGAATTCACTTATTAGAAAAATAGACATTTGTGGAATGGCTTCAGAATGAGAAAACTCACTGTGAGATCAGATCGCCTGATAAAACTGATGCAGGAAACAGTCTGGAACTGGAGTCAACAGAACTCTAAACCAGAGGGCTCTTCCCTTTTGCCCAGAAGAATCTTGTCTCCATAGTAAACTGGAGACATCAGCAGTGCAGTTGCTAATGCAGTAAAGATTTGAGCAGGGGTTGGAATACAAATACTGTTACCTCGTGAGAACATTATCTGTTTGAGGTAATCTCTTGGCATTGCCACAAGAATATTCACATATAAATATTCCGTGAAGGAAAATGGCTGTATTTGGATATTTCCTGTGGTTTTCAAACAGTCGTATCTTTATATATTAAAGTGAAAGAACAAGAGTTGCTTTTAATTTAAGGAAATAAACCTGTTTTCATCAGTGACTAGAGAATCAAATATTAATGGAATAAGGCGCTTTTCCACTCAAGCTGTGATGAAGTTCCTCACGGGTCACCGTGTGCTGAAATCTGGCCATTGCCTGCAGAGGACCCGTCTTTTTCAGGCGCAGTGATAGTTGACCACTGAGCAGCTCTCCTAGTTCATGTCAGAATGACAGATTCAAATCTTCACCACGACTTTTCTTCTTGCCTTGATCATGGTGGACATTTCACGAGAACAGAGCTTTTTGAAAAATATAAAAATGCAGCTGGCTTCAAGACTAATTCACAACATTTGCCCATGCGGGACCACACCACAGGTGGCCACCATAGGCTCTCATTGAACAGAGTCTGAAGATCACCACGGGGCCGCAGCTCATGGAACCCTGCTATCTTCCTAATGTTCTTTTGGGAAATATCTCAAAATCCAATTTTATATTGTTTTATTACTAAGGGAAAGGAATTCACTGCCTGTTCTCACTCACAATTGCTGGAATAAGCAGAAAAATTGAAATCTGTATTCCAATTTGCCACCTGTCTCTCTAGGTGATTTCCAAATTGAAAACTGTTAAATCTCTGACTACATGATCAATATTGGTGGAGAATTCTCTCAAAATTTAAGATAGATGTTAACTTCTCCTGTGTATCTGGGTTTGGGGAATTGAGTTTCAACTTGAGTCAATTTCTAAACCAGTTGTTCTCAGCTGGGGCCAATTTTATCTCCTGGGGACATCTGGCGACATCTGGGAATGTTTATTGTTGTCACAACTGGTGGGGAAGCTGCTACTGGCATCTAGTGGGTAGAGACTGGGGGTGCCGCTAAACATCCTACAGTGCACAGGGTGGCCCTTCCCCGCTCAGCAGAGGATTACCTGGCTCGGAATGGTACCAGGGCTGAGGTTGAGAAACCCTGTGTTAGATGATCACTGACTTGGTTTCCACATGTTCTGAGGAAGCCAATTTTCCTAGTCTGTGAGGTTGATTGAATCTATAAGATCTTGAGTGAATCTATAAGATCTTTGATGTGTTTAGGGAGTTTATCTCTATTTCTTTATATATATATTTATATATACCTGTATATATAACCAAATAAATGTATGAATCCTTAGTGGCCGTTTCTAAAGAAGATGCTGGGTTTCTTGAGTTTAAATTACTTCCTTTTATCAGTATGAAATTAAATTTAAAAATAAATTGAGTCAATTTATAATACCCTCTCTATTGGGTCATAACACTATGATATAACTATCCTCTGTTGGAATTCTTCTGTATGATTTAAAGACCGAAATATTAATAATTTAGAATAACTATTTCAATGAGATATCCACATTGATTAATTTTTTAAATTATGTTTTATATTTATTAGATTAGGAGAGACTGGTCTCCCCTATGGCTCTCAAAAATTATGATTCTAAACTTTCTTTTTTGCCTTTCATTATCACACGTTTTTAAAATCATAGTGTTGTAAAGTGGAAGGGTCTTAAAGATTATTTTTATTAAAACCTCTCAGGGGCCAGCAAACCAAAGCATGTGGATCACAGTTCATGTTTTATTGGAACACAGACATGCTCATTTAGTTGCATATTGTGGTCTGTGATCATAGTTAATAAACTTTTATTGGAACGCAGACACATGCAATCTTTTACATACTATCTAGGGCTGCTAATTGGCAGAGGTGACCACTTGCAACACAGAACTTCTGGCTTACAGATCCTAAAATATGTACTATCTGACCCTTTAAGAAAAAGTTTGTCACTTATGGTATTTAGTATATGGCAAGTTCTCAACGAATATTTCCTAAATGGGTGGGTGAACACAACACGATGCAGTGTGTTTTCTTAATTCTTAATTTTTAATTTTTTAGTTTATCAGACAATGTGTGGTTGATGTGTTTATTTGGATACCCTGTGCAATAATTACATGGTCCCCAATAGACTCTGACACATGGGTTGGGAACCTAAGATAGTGTAACCATTCTTCCTGAGATTCTGGGCTCTTATATCCATGCCCTTTATGAAAATTCCCTGTCAAAATCTGCTTTATTTATTCAAATGTATTTACTCCCCTTTTCTCATAACCTCCTGGAGGATTTATAGTTGCTTATCTATATTTTATAGAGATGAGGACTGAGATTTTACTAGTTTCAAAGAGTGTTAGCCAAGTTGAATTAACCGCTGTTCAACAATCCTGTATTCCCGGTGGCTTACCAGACACGGAAGACCAGTTTCTCCCTTGCATGACAGCCTAGTGCAGAGTCTGTGGGGGCTCTGTTCCATGCTGCCACTCAGAAACCCAGGATGTTCTGTTTTAGGGTATCCTCATCTTCAACCCACATCTCCAGAGGCAACATGGAAGAAAGATAGATTGAGTGGAGGATCATGGAGAGGAGATCTATGTGAGCCATGCCAGGAAAAGACACATCCCTTCTGTCCAAATTCTACTGGCTATAAATCAGTCACATGTTCTCAGCCAACTGCAAGGGCGGCTGGGAAATATAGTTTGTCTGCATACCCAGGAAGAGGCAGAAAAGACAAGCATTCAGACATTACATTTGGCATTAGCATTTTCTCCTAGACAGTGCTAGAAAAAACAAGCCTAGCCCCAAGGGATGCCCTTAACTGTTCCCTGTTCTCCTCTCCTCCCCCACCACTCTAATTTTCTACTACACACAAACAGATTTATTCATACTTCTAACACTTCTGTAAATAACAAGCAGGATACATTGAACAAACACTTCACCTCTCTGGACCTCAATTTTCTCCATGGTGCATTTTGGAGAGGAGAGTCAGGAAGAAGAGTAGACTAGATTACCTCTGAGGTCCCAGTTGGCATTAAAATTTTAATGTGCACCATCCTTCTGCTTACACTTTCTTCTGTCACTGCTTAAATGATGCCTGGATTCCTGCTTCTTTATGGAAGACTTTCCCTGCTAATTCAAGACTTGGCATTATGCTTATTTGATGTAACTTTAATGGCCTAATTTGTCATGAAATAGTGATGACATCAACAATAATAATAGCAGGCAGTAGTTACTCTTGCTCTCAGCTCTCTGTGACATCACTTTATTTAGTTCTCCAGCAGCACCGAGGTGTAGGTATTATTTTCAATGTTTTATAAAGAAGGAGTTGGGGCTTGGAGAGTTTGTGGTTTACCTGAGATCGCCCAGCTGGAATATGGTAGAGTAGGATTTGGACCTGGGTGTGTGGGTCCAGAGGACAATGATTGCTTTATCACTAAGCAATATGCTCCTTTACTGTACTCATTTGTATTGGCTGTCATACCATCCATTGTTGGTGCCTGGCTTATAGTGACTATAACTTTTTTTGGAATTGCGATTTATATATGGGTTTTAGGTAAGGCTCCCTGGAGACACAGTCTCAGTGATTCATGAGCCTGTAATTTACTCAAGGCATGTTCTCAGAAGGTAGGCAGTGAAGGGTATTGCAGAGAAAGGAATTAGGCAAGGATTTGCTCTTGGCTGGAGTAAAGCCTCAGCCTGATCCCACAGGTTGATTGAGTGTGAATAGAACCACAGCTGATCCCTTTTGAGGCAAGGTGGATAGCAATTTATACCTAATTCGACCTTGCCCTTCATGCATTAGCTATGGGTTGCCCAGTTTGAGGGATGTAGAGACATAACGTCCTGGTGAGGGGCTCTTATCTACCAAGAGCAACTCTCCAGAGAAGGGGGCAGCTGTGAGCTGGTATCAGCAAACACCGAGCCACCAGGAAGAGAGCGCTCCATTCTGTAAGGAGAGCTGGGTACGGCGCCAGGAGTGCCCACTAGTATTACTTGGTATTTTAGGTGTCTTACTTAGGCTTGTCCTGATGTTCTAGACTGACTGCACAGATACTGGTCTCCACAACCAAGGAAGTGTTGTGTTTTTATGTCTTCAAAAAAAATGTAATACATACTTTATTACTGAATGAATTCTGTTGTGTTGTACATCCCTTAGTTTCTAATAATCATCTTTATCCATTTCTGAATTTCTGCTTCACTTGCAGCCTCAAAAATTAAATTGAAAATGCATGAATATTTTTCTTAGTCATGTGTATCATTTAGTTTTATGAAATGAGGTCAGGAAATTTCCATAAACCAATAGCAAACACTGTCTGACAATCACGGTTTGCTAGATAAATGGAGGGGTTCATTTCATTTATCTAAAATGCATTTCTACTTCTATTCAAAAATGGCCCCAGTACCTGACATAACTGCTGAATGATGGGCATGCTCAGAATTCTCTGCTCTGCTTTTATTTTCCTTACTTGTGTGCTCGTCCCAAAATGCTGACACAAATAGATAAGAGGACATACCAGGAAAACTCTTTGTTTCAAATTTAAGTAATAGATTTCTTGTTTTCGTAAGGGATGATGTGTTCTGGAAGCTAAAGTCTACCAATTACCTAGAGGCCAAGTAAAAATGAAAAGCAAGGGAGAAATGTCAATGAAGAAACATGAGTCACACTGGCCCACCATTCTCTGGCATGAATGGACTGAAACTCTTGACTAGGTGACTCTAACATGTGAGTCATTTGTCATCCTGAATTTATTTATGACTGTTACGGTGTCAGGTAGAGTTAACTGTGGACAGGGCTGCAGCGGACACTGCCCTTGTTTAACTGATGTGTGTCAAACACTTCTTTTTTGTGCTGTCATAGCTAATCTTTAACAGTTTGTATATTATTTCTTCATTAGAACACAATGTTTAGTCTGTTCACATCAATTCTTGCTGTCCTGGGGGCTATTCAGCCTTTCTCCAATGATACCACATGATCCCTGCAATAATTTTATATAGGTTGATTATGTAGTTTAATTTTTGAAATTCAACCCTATTTGCAATTTTGGGGGCTACTCAATTTTTATTTACATGTATTGTACATCACACAGAGGCAAGTGGCCCACCCAGAGATTCTCTATTATGAGTAGTCTATTTCATAAGTAAATGGGGATGTATGGAATTATGTTAATGTTTGCAGTCCAAAGATCTTATGTATTTCTTTGCCTAAAAAATTGTCAATCATCATTTAATAAAGAGCTTTGGCATCAAAAGCAACTTTAAAGTTTAGTCATTAGTTTCTGGTTCAAGAGGGTGGAGAGAAAAAATTATTTTGAGAAACAAAATGTAGTCAGATCTTATTTCATGGCCCATCTGTGAATAGTATTTGCATAGTTATAAATATGTAAACACTACACATCGAAGCAGAATTATGAGGTCATGGTGATCTTCCATTCATCAAAAACAAAGCCTTTGAATAACAATAAAGTTATGTAACAGGAAAATCACTATAGACACAAGAAAGGGAATCATACATATACCCCAAATGTGAAGACTTATTAAAGGATAGAAAGGCATCTCTTCTTTGGAAATTTGGAAAGACACAAGAACAGAGAAAAATCACAAACCAAAATTTGGTGTTAAAAGATAGAACAGTTGAAACAGTAATAGTCCAGAAATATATCATGACATTAAAGGAATGAAAAATATTGTATTGAATTAGAATCAGAAAAATGTTGTAGGTATTCTGTAAAAGAAAGAAGGTTGAATACTTATGATTAACTCGGCTCTTGCCTGAAATACCATTTTGAGGACAGAATAAAAATTTTTAAAGTCATAAAAGTCCACAGAACAAATAAGATAGGAGAGAAGATACAACTATTTTGGGTTTACCCAGAAAATAAGCCTCCAGTAGATGGCTGCTGCTCAAAAAGAACTGCAGATATTTTGGCAGTCACAGTGAGGTGTAATTTGCAAATCAAAATCTTGATGCACTTCAAACACATGACTAATCTTCTGAAGGTGTTTGCCAGACTTTCATATTGTATGGGTCATGCAGTTAAATTTCTAAGCTAAAACAGAGTGGAATGAATCTCCCACATTCTTATAGGACTGAGGAGATAAACGCCCAGCAGTTTCTTGATTGAAAACCCTGGAAGACTATTACCTAGAAATCAGGGTTAATCAGAAGTCTATTGAATCTCACCAGACCACAGCTCATCCCTGATTCAGCTCAATCCCTGAGTTGATTGAGATGACCAATCCCTACTTTCACTCCTCCCATGCCTACTCCTATTCTTATTAACAGAGGAAGAAAAACCCAACTCTCTTTGAGGGAAGACTCTGTGGTATAAGTAGCATAATTTGTAGTCTCTGGAATTCTTTATCTATGATTGCCAATATACAGTAAAATATTCTTGACCTGAGAAAAGACAGGACCTTGTGATAGATAAATTAGGTAAAAATAGGCAATAGAACTAAACCCCATAGATGATCCAGTTGGCAAAGTTAGTGGAAAATGACTTTAAATAACTAAGATTAATGTATCAAAAATCATACAAAAAATGGGATAGAGTTGATTAAAAAATGGATAATTTTACCAGAAAATTAAAATTAAAAAAAAGCAGCAAATGTACATTTAAAAAATTTTAAAAAGCAAATGATATGTGAAACCTGGAAGTAAGTGAATGATCTTAACAGCACATTAGGTATAGTAGGACGCTGGATTAGTGAACTGGAAGACGGGTTAGTGGGAAATATCCAACCTGATATACAGAGAGGAACTGGGGAGAACAAAGATTAAAGAATAAGAGACACATAGAATATTTTCAAGCCTCTAACTCACAAAGAATTAGAGTCTCAGAAGGAGAAGACAGGGAGAGAACAAGGTGAAGCTAGATTGATAGTAATTGTTGCTGAGACTTTTCCAAAATGATGGAAGAGAAGTTGAGCAAATCTCAACCTATGATGAATACTCTGAAACCACACCTAGGCATGTTATAGTCAAGCTGCTGAAAACCAATGACCAAGAGAAGAAACTTGAAAGTAAGCCAGAGTGTGGATAAAAGACACATAACCTGCAGGGCAACAAAAATAAGACTAACAGCTGATTTTTCAAGAGAAACCACAGGACCAGGATCAGAGGCAATGGGAGAAGCAGTGAGATCCCCAAATCTTCTTTCTCACTTTGTACCTCAGCACAACTCTTGTGTGTCATGCTGAGAGAAGACAGAGGCTTAATTTTGGAAAATGACAAACTTTCAGATGCATTAGACTTGGGCACTTGGAAATAGCTTGAGAATTCCTATTAAAAAACAAACAAGGGGGCCGGCCCGGTGGCGCACTGCTACAGTGCGCCGCTTGGGAAGCACGGTGGCGCTCCCGCTGAGGGTTCGGATCCCACATACAGACCGGCCGCTCACTGGCTGAGCGAGGTGTGGGCACAGCGCCGAGGGTTGCCATCCTGTTGCCGGTCCCGGTCCGGTACGGGTGTGACACTGAGGGTTGTGATCCGTTGCCGGTCACGAAAAACAACAACAACAACAAAAAAAAACAGAACAAAACAAACAAGGAAATTGTTTGTCTACGTAGTGGACGTTGAGACCCCACCCCCTCTCCCCCATGTAGCGCCTGTGCTCATGTATATTTTAGATGGGCTTTGGAGTACGCTTTGTTGGTATCTAACCAGCGTATAACTAGAATCATAAGGATGTTGATGTTGCTAGTCACTCCAATACAAAAATCACATCCAGAGCAACAGGATTGACAACTAGTAGTGTACAGGGCAATTGTTGTGCCCAGCTCAAGTGTTCTTACAGTTACCACTGTGAATCACAGAGAGTCAACCCAGTTGAACAAGAAACTTGGAAGAGATAGAGATAAGAAGTTATCATTAATGTCTTTGGCAATAAGAGAAAGTATTGCCTCTGTGAAACAAGGAAAAAATAAAATTCAGTTTATTTTTTTAAAAAACTTTTTTAAAGTTTATTTTTTAAAAAACGCTTTATAGATTATTTTAAAAATACATGATTGTAAAAATGACAATGCTAATGGAAACTTAGAAAATAAATTTGATAAAATCTCCCGGTAAGTTGAATAAAGGCTAAGAGATGGAAAATGGGGGGGAAATATGCAAATTGTGTGTCAGTAATACACTAGGCTCAGAAAATAGAGGCTCCAACCAAGAGGAAAGGGGAACAATGTGCCCTGGATGAGGGCAAAGGAGGTAATTGTGGAATCGTTGTGTAGTGGGCTCAGGAAGCAGCCTGTCCAGGTCAGAGTAGATAACACAGTTGCAGAAGGTAGCTCTTCAGGAAGATAATGTTAATGGGATACCCGAGGTGTTTGAATGTATTTAGAGAAAATGAAGACTTATAGTTGGGCATTTGGGGACAAATTATAGAAAAGGAAACAAACAAGAGGCAGTTATTAAGGAAGTACAAAATTATTTTGAGAAACAAAATGTAGTCAGATCTTATTTCATGGCCCATCTGTGAATAGCATTTGCATAGTTATAAATATGTAAACACTGTACATCCAAGCAGAATTGTGAGGTCATTATTGAGAAAATGGGTAAAGGGGAATGTGTTAATGGGGGAGAGGGGTAGGTTAAAAAGGATCTAGTAAGTAATATTTCTAATAGGGGGAAAAAGCAGTAAAACCTTACTATTTAGAGATTTGGAGAAAAATACCAAAATAAACCAGTAAAAGAGTTTGAAAGTTCTTACTTTGAACAAACAGTATCCAAATAGTATGTTGGGCTACAACATAGAGAGCTTACTTTATTCTTTTGTTTTACGTCCTATATATATATATTTTTTTTTCTTTTTTTTTTTTTGTCTTTTTCCGTGTCTGGCAACGGATCGCAACCCTCAGTGTTGCCCCCGTACCGGACCGGGGACCGGCAACGGGATCGCAACCCTCGGGGTCGCTCCCGCGCCTCGCTCAGCCAGTGAGCGGGAACCGGTCTGTATGTGGGATCCGAACCCTCGGGCGGGAGTGCCGCCGTGCTTCCCAAGCGGCGCACTATCCAGTGCGCCACCGGGCCGGCCCCCGTCCTATATATTTTTTAATAAATGGAGTACACATTTAACCTTAGTTAAAAAATATTATAAAGCTGATATTATATCCATAAAGCACGATTATATGGAAAGAACAGAACAGAGATCAAGGAGCAATTCACAGAAAGTAAAAACGTGATGTCTCATATATACAATTCATCAAAAATGATGAAGAAGGATGCTAGATGGTTCCATAAAAACAGCTTTATGAAAATATTATATCCATAAAGCACGATTATATGGAAAGAACAGAACAGAGATCAAGGAGCAATTCATAGAAAGTAAAAACGTGATGTCTCATATATACAATTCATCAAAAATGATGAAGAAGGATGCTAGACGGTTCCATAAAAACAGCTTTATGAAGTAAGTAGTTATTTTTACACAAATTACAAAGTTAACAACTAGAACGTGGTTAATGATATGAAAATTTCTTTTATCAATAAAAAATAAATGCAATTAGAAATTCTGTGGGAAAACAAAGATAAATAATTATACAAGAGAAAGTAGGTATACAAGAAAATTGTGCTCCAAATGTGGAACAAATGAGATGATTTTGAGCAATTGACTGAGTATCAGAAATGAAAACAACAAATTTGGGTGGAATGTAAAGACCACGTTTTTATTTGTATATAATTTCTTAGGCTTTATTATAGTTCGTGATACAGTCAATTTTCCATTATGTCTATTTTATTTTTCCCTAGCAAGTGATTTGTCTCTTATAAATGGGATATTTTGTGTGAGAAATGCTCTTTTCTCATGTGTATGTCTTTGAGAATCATGCTAAAATAAAGCTTAAATTTCAAAATTTGTTCTTTTTGCAATATTTTATGTCGGATTTGTTAAACTTTGTAGTTTTCAAGAAATGTTTTTGTTTCTTCTGATTCTTACTAAATAGTTGATCTAATTTTTACTACCTGGAAACATAATTATGTGCTATAAAGAAACATGTGGTTAAGAAACAACAGCCTTAATGACCTAGTTCTCTACATGTTTAAAGCTTTTTTTTTTTAAACTTAGTGGCACCTTGTAGGAACTTGCCAGGAGTTGACATGTATGGTGGAGAAATGTGAAGTTGAGGCATTCTCTCAATTTGACCCCAAGTCTTTTTCTTTTTTATGTTTAAGTTAAATTTACTATTTGGAATAAGTAAATTAGCAAGTGGTCATCTCTATGTGGTGAATGGTTTGGATTTTCCTTTTTATACTTTAATTTCCCAAATTTTCTCCCTTAAATTTGCATTATTTATATTATCAGCAAAGGCCAATACATTTAAATAGAATTATAAGAAAAACAAGCAAAGTGTAAAAACCTGGTTTTAAAACCTGTCTCTGCGTCATAAGTAGAGTTTATTTTGGAGTCCCCTTCTCTTCCTCGCGTCTGCAGCCCAGTAGTAATCAGGGAAAAAGTGCTGAACAAATGATGTGGATATTCTTTCTTGCCATTGACACACGTTTCTGCTGCGCCAGCACGTGAATTTTACAGCAGCTGGTTCTGAGACAGATTCTAAAGACCTGGCTTTATCTAAATGTGTCTAATACAGATATCACGGCCACTTTGGTGCTGTGCTCTGAAATCACTCCTTGCTGATCATTGTGTAATACATGCAGTTGTGACAATGAGCATGGAATGAAACATGGGATTTCTGTCACTGTCTGTTGCTTAGCCCCACCACAAAGGTAGAGCACGTGAGAGACTGAATTTGGCTTATGGGGTGGTTGAAATCTGTAATGACTTCCTTGTATTTAGGAAACAGCAGCAGGGTCAACTGAGAGTGCACGCTTTAGCCTAAGAGGTGTCTGTCACTGTCTTGCTTATTTTCCTTCTGGGATTGCCAGGACCCTACTCCCTGGGGTTTTGGCACTATTACCAGTGACACGGTGTCATAGACTAAAAAATGGCCCTTCAAAAGTTATCTGTGTACTAATCCCTGGAACCTGTGAATGGCCTTTTATGACAAAGATGTAATTTAATTAAGGATCTTGAAATGGGGAAATAATTTGGGTTATGTGGGTGGCCCCTAAATGCAATCACCAGTGTCCTTATAAGAGAGAGGCAGAAGGGAGTTACACACATATGGAGGAGAAAGCCAGTGATGGTGGAGTGAAGAGAGATTAAAAGAGACTTTTAAAGATTGGAGTGATGTGGCCACAGCTGAGCAATGCTTGGCAGCCACCGGAGGCTGGAAGTGGCAAGGAGTGGATTCTCCCTAGAGCTCCTGAGGGAGCGTGGCTCTGCTGAAAGCTTGAGTTTGGCCCAGTGATACTGATTTCTGACTTCTGCCCTCCAGAACAGTTGGGGAATAAAGTTATTGGCTTAAGACACCAAGTATATGGCAATTTATTACATCAGCTACAGGAAACTAAAACACATGCTTCTAGTTCTCGTATGAAACATGGGCAGGTGGCCCAGGAAGCCTAACAAGAGTACAACATCCCCTTGGTCCAGGGTTCTGTAAATGACCCAAGTGTACCTAATTAGTGACCTTTAATAACACTGCAATGTGCCCTCAGAGAAACAGGGCCAATTTCTTTTCTTTGCAATCATGCCCTTAAAGGGTGACATATGTCAGCTGTAGGCTGTCTGCAGCCATCTTCTCACTATGTGGAGTCTGTCCAAGAATGAGGCTCCTCAGAGGCCATTGTAACTAGGAACTGGCACCTTAGAATTCTGATGGCACACTTTGAATCCCTTGATTTGTTTGTGCTTGAATCTGTTTTTTTCACTTTGTGCTTTTCAGTTATGAAATATTTTAAAACTTTTGTTTTGTCTTAAGCTAATTGGAGTTTAGTTTGTATCACTTTCCAAGAGTCCTAAGGGCTTGGTTAATATGATTTTACTTCTGTCTTCGGCTCACATTAAAACTTCTCAAGACAGATTTTAATGCCATTGTATACTTTGAGACTCCTAATGTTTATGAATTTGCTGCCTAAAATTTGTCAACTCTTTGAGAGAAGAGGTTCTCTTTAGAGTGGTTATGATACGTATACCAAGTGTACCTTTCTTCTGTCTAAAATAAGCGTTACCATTGGTTGAGGGAGTCATTTGTCTCATGAGAAACCTTTGGCTTGTAAATATGGTTCTCAAAAAATTAACTTGCAGTCACATTTAAACCAGTCAATTCTGTCTGTTAGAAAGAATGTAAGTTAGGGGCCGGCCCGGTGGCGCACTGCTACAGTGCGCCACTTGGGAAGCGCGGCGGCGCTCCCGCCGAGGGTTCGGATCCCACATACAGACCGGTTCCCGCTCACTGGCTGAGCGAG
>NW_007728723.1:39689-53843 GCF_000696425.1 Galeopterus variegatus | reverse complement strand
GGACACGAAAAAAGACAAAAAGGAAAAAAAAAAAAAGAAAGAATGTAAGTTAAATCTCAAATTGCTATCCATTGGGCAGTATATTAGTTTCCTAGGGCTTTCATAACAAATCACCATGCTTTTAATGGCTTAAAACAACAGAAATTTATTCTCTCACAGCTCTGGAGACTAGAAGTCTGAAATTGAGACGTTGGCAGGGCCACGCACCCTCCTCTCTAGGGGAGAGTCCTGCATTTTCCAGCTTCTGGTGGCTCCAGATGTTCCTTAGCTTGTGGTTTCATGTCTCTAATCTCTCCCTTCATCTTCAGATGGCCTTCTCTGCATGTCTGAGTGTCTCAAATCCCCCTGGCCTTTCTCTTATAAGGATACTTGTCATTGGATTTAGGATCCAGGTGATAAACCAGGATGATCTCATCTGGAGATCCTTAAATAAATGGCATTTACAAAGACCCTTTCTCCAAATAAGGTTACACTTATAGATTCCACATAGGTATATCATTTGGAAATCTGCCATTTAACCCAATGCAGGCAGCAATCAAGCACCTTTAGAAGAAATCCTTCCTAGGTTTATGAATCTTCGTTTGAAAGATCCTGTCTACTCATGGTGGCTTGAGGCTTCTCCTTGTGTTATGCCTGTGAGATATTTTTTAAATGACTGTTCCTCTTCTCTATTTCAGGGTTTCTTAACCTCAGCACTATGAACATTTAGGTTGGATAATTCTGTGTTGTGGGGTCTGTCCTGTGTGTTGCAGGATGTTGGACAGAGGCAGCATCTCTGACCTCTGTTCACTAGGTGCCGGTAGCACCTCTACCCCCCACCCCCTGCCCCAGTCCTCAATTTTGACAAGAAAAATATCTCCAGGCATTGCCAAATGTCCCCTGGGGGTAGAATAGCCCCCATTGAGGAGCACAGCTCCATCCTCACATGACATAACTATGTTCATAAATGTTTTCTGGCAGAAAGGCAAAGTGATAAGAGACGCAGGGGATTGGAGAACACAGAGACATACATAAATCCTGCGTTTCCCACACTTGAAGTGGAAGGAATGGGTTTGCTCTGGAAAAACAAACAGCCTGGAGTGCATGAACGGGAGCTGTCACCACCATGTGACCCTCTCCTCGAGTGCACGCGCCTTAAGCGTCCTGTGGGGTTGATGATGCCAGAGAGCTCGTTTGTCCCAATGTCTATCTCAGAGATACCCTGAACACGACTCCCTGAAGGACCTCACACACTGATCACAGCTGGGCTCGCCCTGCCACACCATACCAGCAGGTGCTACACGGTGTCCCCAAGTCCCTGGGGCGGGTGTGGGGTGCAGAGTCCGGGCCATGCCTTTGGAAGCAGGAAGAAGTGAGAGGGTGGGGTTCCGGTTTCTTTCCGTCCACACTTAGGATGTTCTCCCAGGACTACAGGAATGTCTCGAGGTGGCAGCCCTGGGAACTGCTGCTTCTCTGAGTTGGGCCCCCGAAGGCTTCCAGGAACTCTCCTCCTATTGTGTTTCTGTTGCATTCAGACATTTGTGACCCAGCCCCATGAGAGAAGAAGGAGATGTGCTCTTTTGTGTGTCATTCATAGTAACTACTCCCACATTTTCCCCATGAATTTTCTTTAATGTTTTGTAGGTTTAGTTGGGAGGGCAGAGAAAGGAGTTATGTGGCAGGTGTCTGCAAATGATGGAATTCTGCCTAAGGCTATGCTTAATGGGATAATCAGAGGTAGCATCTGAGCCCATTGCTGCCAAGGCTGTCTTGGGTCTCTGGTGGGATTCCTCTGCCCAGTCCTCCTCCTTCTGTGACCTCTCCCCGCCCCACTGGTCAGCACCTAACCTGAGAGAGGAAGCCAATGAAGATGCAAGTCAGCTCTGAGGACGTCCCCAGCAAAGATGTGCATTGCTTCCTCGTTTCCCTGCTTGCCTGCCTCCTGGGTGTTTGCCTGATCTCCTCCAAATGAATTCAGACCTCCCACCTGTGTCTTGTCCTTCCACCTTGTTCGTCCCCTGCTCAGACCCCACTGCCTTCTGTCTATATTCTCGACCAAATCAGCTCCTGGCAGGTATTATTTTAATTGTCCACCCCTGAAGCGAGGCTCCTTTTCCATCCCCCTCCTTCCCCCTGTTCTAATCTGCTATCACCCACCCCAACAGGATGAGACCAGACAGGCAGATGATCTCCAAGGGCACTTTCAGCTCTAAGATGTTGAGGTTGCCACGTCTGGGTGTGGTGGATTCTCCTTTCTGCTGAGCAGCTAAGCTCACCATCAATGTTTAATTATTACTGAGGGTGCAACAAATCTCACTCAATGTACTTTTAATGGCCATTGAATGAGAGCTTGGCTTATCAAGCCTGTCCAAATGACTAACTGGGTGGATCCCACACTCCTAAAAGCTCCATAAGGGAAGTATTTACCTAGGCTGATGGCTTCCATTCAACAGTGGGCAGAGCAGAAGCTGTGAGAGTTCATTACTAAAATATTACGGTAATGACTTTTGAAAATCATACAATGAGCCATTTTAAAGTGTTTGACTATTACTATCCTGTTTTACTAAAGATGTCACTGTGTATATTTAAAGCTGCAAACAATGTCAGCTATATTTCACAGTTTGAAAAAGAGCCTTAGTCTGCAGATATTTCCTTCAAACCCCTTGTTCAAAACTATGCCAAATGGAAAACAGACCTCATACTTAATATTCTTAAAACAGTGAATCAATCAGTACAGCACTAGAACATTAACCTGTGTATATTTTTAAATTGTTTTTACATTTCTGTTTATTGAGGAAAGAACTGTTCAAAAACTTAAAAGGTAAAAGATAGATTGGACTGTGATACTTTCATTCTATCTGAATGTATTAGTTTGCTAGGCCTGCTATAAGAAAGTAACAAAAACTGGTGCTTTAAAACCATAGAAATGTGTTGTCTCACCGTTCTAGAGGCCAGAAATCTGCAAGCAAGGTATTGGCAGGGCCGTGTTCTCCCTGAAAGCTCTAGGGTAGGGTGCTTCCTTGCCTCTTAGAGCTGTTGCCAGCAGTCCTTGGTATTCCTTGGCTTATAGACACATCACTCCAACCACATGACCATCTTCTTCCTTGTGTTTGCATGTGGTCTTCCTTCTGTGCACATCCGTCTCAGTGTCTAGATTTGTCCTTTTTATAAGAACACTAGTCATATTGGATTAGGGCCTATCCTAATGATCTCATTTTAACTTGGTTACCTCTATAAGGACCTTATTCTAAGTGAGATCACTTTTCAGGTACTGGAGGTTAGTACTTCAACATATCTTCTTCAGGGGACACAATTCAACCTATAATGCCATCAAGATAATTTTTATGTATATGACTATATATTCTTCAGCTTTGTGTGTTTATGTGTGTGTCTTGCATCTGGGCTGCTATAACAAAATATCCTAGACTGGGTAATTTATAAATAGCAGAAATTTATTTCTCAGAGTTATGACATCTGGAAGTCCAAGAGCAAGCAGTTGGCAGATTTGGTGTCTGTGGAGGACCTGCTTCCTGGTTCACAGATGCTACCTTCTCACTGTGTCCTCACATCATTTATAAATAGCAGAAATTTATTTCTCAGAGTTATGACATCTGGAAGTCCAAGAGCAAGCAGCTGGCAGATTTGGTGTCTGTGGAGGACCTGCTTCCTGGTTCACAGATGCTACCTTCTCACTGTGTCCTCACATCGTGGAAGTGGTGACAAAGCCATCTTTTATAAGAGCACCAATCCCAATCATGAGGGCAGAGCCAAAAGATCTCATCTCCTAATACCATCACCTTGGTGGGGGCATAATCAATCCGACCGTAGCAGTGTGTGTGAATGCAAGTGTAGCTCCCTCCTTCGGGAAATATTTGAATCAGTGGTTTGGAACTTAGGAAAAAGTTTTTTTTGTTTGTTGTTTTCTTTTTTTTGTTTTGTTTTGTTTTACGTTGAATTTGTCACTTTCCAACATGCAGTTGTTATTGCATGTTGGAGGTAACCACCTTGTCACACTGTTTTTCACCCAGTTTCCCACCCCTTTAGTCTCTCATAATGGAGCTTCAGCGATGCTGGTGTCTTCTCTGAACTGTGAGTGCACCTGTGCTCTTTCCCATTATTCGTCACTTTGGTTGTCTCCCAGAAGGAGATCATGAAGCTTCTGCCTGTAACTCAAAATTCAATTAAAGCTCCCTAAGGAGTTTTAATTGTTTTTTTTTTTTTTTTTTTGGTGCCCACTCAATTTGGAGCGTAATGTTGTCTTACACTTAATGAAATGCTCTGTCTCTTCTTGTTTCTTTTCCTTGCCTGTTATTATTACTGCCTTTATGAGTCCTGAAATTTAAAAATTATAAAATGTTACCAAAGGTATTATTTCATAAACTATCTTGACATTTGAAAATCTTAAAGTATTACTTCTGGACCAGACTACTTTCTGAAGGGTGTTTTATATTTATATTTAGTTCAAAACTTTCTAACATGCAGGGTTCCCTTTTGTAATTAGAGAATAAAAACAAGTAGCCAAATGAAGTTTGAGCATAAAAGATGTAAAATATAGAATTAAAAAGCATTTAGGCATTATCATATCTGACCAAGCACATACTGTGTCCTATGGAAACTGAGCATAATGTGGAATCACATGTAACCATAAATGTAAATGTGTTTCCTGAGTCATAATAGAGTTTGCAATTTATTTACCCTGGTAAATGAAGATTTTGCATTCATGACTTTTTTTTATTAATCTCACATGTATGAATAAAGGTTATTTATAATAATAGGTTATTTTTTCCAAGGATATAATTAAATGGCCCTTTCAATTTTGAAGCATGATTGAAACAAACATATGTCATCTTGGACCCATTGCTGATGGCTAAGGACGTAGGAAGGGTTTATATAAAAAGGAAGATGCATGAACCAGGAGCAGTAAACTTGATAAGATAGTATCTGCTGGAAGTAAACTGGAAAGGAGGAGAAAGAAGTGATTCAACTGTACAGTAAGTAAATTGCTAGTGGAATTATTTAATGTCTTACTGTAGCATTGTTATTGTACTATAAATTTCAGTTAATTTTTAAAAACTTTTATTAGGTCATGAGTCAAACTGCAAGCCTCATATTATTATTATTATTTTTTTAATTTTAATTTTTATTTATTTATTTTTTTAATAGCATTCAAAGTGGGAGTGAATTCTGCCAGAAAAGGCACATTAATTAAGAAATACATTTGTGGAAAGAACAATTTTTCAAATAGAACACAGAGACTTTTCTATTTTCGTGGAAAATGCATATTTAATTGTTGCAGTGTATGTCACACATGCATACAGCCTGATGCTAGGATGGCTTTGTATAAATATATCACATATAGCTGTTTTAAAAAGACAACACTGTTTTCCTACTTTTTGACAAATCTCAGTTTGCCACAGCTGGTTAAATATAGCCAATATAGCTGAAGATTTTTAGGTCAATAACAAAAACATGATAAGGCTATAAAAGTATGTATAGATAATAAATTATCTATTTTATATACTAATAACCTTTTCCTTGACTTTTTAAAATAACTGTTTTTAGACTTTATTCCTTTCCTGGTGTAGGGTTCAATTCTCTATTTCCTTGCCCCAGTTACACACCTTTTTAAAAATTAACATGGTGACATTTATGGCTTTAACTCTTTATCATTCATTACATTAAAATACCCTTTATATGCTATGTAATCATCTGTTTATTCCGCTGGCTGATCAGGGTTGTTTTTTGGCAAATAGAAGCAAACTCTCTCTTCTGCTAGTTCAATTCTTCCTAGAATCAAAGACAACTTTGAGTGACATTTGAATGGAGAACGACTGTTTCCACCCCGATTGTCTAGATACGTGAAATGTAATTCTCTGGAGATATTTAACAATATAGAGAGGTTAGATTCTCCTGAATACAGTGTATTATGGATATAATGGTGATCATAGCTAATATTGAGTAATTACTATATAACAAGCTGAACGCTAAGATACCTGCATGCATTATTTTATTTAAATTATCAGTGCTCCTATTTGACAGGAGCTATCTTTTTCCTGATTTTGCACATGAGGGCAATGTCTCAGTATCACACATCCCTAGCCTTGGTGCAGTCCACATTAGACCTCAGACCACCTGGCTCCAGCACTCACACTCTTAACCTCCTACCATGAATATTGAAGAGTAGGATGCAGGGAGCAACCCCTGCTCCTCCATCCCTGTCACCTGTCCCTCCCCCATAACCTCCATAAACCACCTGAGCCATGATAAAATTCTCCCAAACCTAAGATCCACACACTTTCTATGAAGGATGTTGGTTTCTCATCTTTCTTTTTGTTCAGTTAATTCTAAATAGTAGGTGGAGTTTCCAAACCAGGAATCCCCAACTCATAATAGGGAAGTTTATTTCTCTGCACTGCCTCTTCCAATAGAATCAGTGTCACACATGATAGTTAGGACAAGAGGCTTACTGCCTTTCGAACATAGTTGTTCTAGAATCTGTTGATCATCAGATTCACTTGAATAGCCTTTTAATAATAGAAATTCCCAAATCCTCTCCATGACTACTGAATAAGGATTTGAGGTAATGCAAATCCCCGCTGTGAACATGAACCCTGGGAATCCAGAGCACTGAAGCCTGGGGTCAGTTGTACTTTGTGGGGATGGACTCACACGTGGGTGGTGGAAATGGTGCATCCCGTCACAGAAGCACTGGAGAGCAGCAGGGAGAGTCGGCTTTGAGGGGCTGGATGTTTGGGCTGGTTGGGGGAATGGAAGACAGGAAGCTTTGCTTTGGCTCTGCTGACCTTAAGTGATGGCGAAGCATCCAGCTGAGGTGTCCCGTGAGTGTTTGAAAGTTCAGTTTAGAATCCTGGTGGCAGAAAAGGAGGAGGAGAGAGAGCAAGTAAGAGGGTGGGAGAGAGAGAATGAATGAATGAATGAATTGTGAATTCATTCCCAATTCACAGTTCTGGAAATGGGGTTAGATTGTTGGCTGGTTGGGAAGCCATGTATGCATGGAGACCTCTCAATGTAAAGGAAGAGTAGTTGTTTACTCTGTGGGTGAGATGTTTAGGGGTCAGAGGCCCTGGACAAAGCAGATGACAGATGCAGAGTTGGGAGTTCTGAGAAGTTAAGCAGATAGGCTGCTCAGTGGCTGTAAGAAGAGGTTTTTGTCAAGGTATAAGGACAGCACTGAGTATTCAGACATCCCAAGTGGGAGTCAGGCACCACAGTTATTGACATGAAGGAGGCATGGTGTCTGTTCTGTGTGAGGACCAGGCCAGGAGGAATCCTAGATGAAATGGAAGGAACAGAGTTCCAGTGTCCATCTCATGGTGTCTGGCAGAACTATGACTTTGAGGCCAAGGCAGTGTCCCTTGTCTGGTTTTGGACAGCTTTGCTGATGTGGATGGAGAATGTCTCATGTGTGTGCTGTTCCATAAAGTGACGCAGGTTGTAGGTGCTGGGGTTTCTCCTGCAGGCTGAGCTCCTCTGAGGAGTCAGGGCAGCTGTGAGCCTCCAGCCTTGGGCGGCTGCTCTCGAGCTGAGCTGGAGGGTGTGTATGTGCAAGGAGGTCTCTGCATTGCAGACGTGTGGCAGGAAGCCCCAGTGCCATCTGGCCATATTTCAGAGACAAATAGACAAGATTTGTAGAGCATCCACTGTTGTGTGTGACCTGAGCTTTTGTTCTCACTTCATCTTCATGTCTCTCCTCTCACTCCAGTTCCATGACTACCTACACGCCAAGGTATTTCAACCCACTTAATACCACTGTTAGCAGAGGAACCACTGTGGGATAAGGCAGGTTAGCTATATAGGCTGTAATTGTAATGTTGCAGATAAAGGATCCGATCACTCAGCATTTCTTTCTTTCCTCTCTGTCAGTACAGAGCTACCACAGCTGCCAAGATCATTAATCTTTGTATTTGTTTGTTGATTGTTGCCCAAAATACCCAACATCCCCTCCAACTATAACCTGAACATTATTACTAATCTCGGTTAACACTTTCTCAACTCCAGGTACTGGGTGTAGGGCTAAACCAGACGTATGGCAGATCAATAATTGATTTAAATAAGCCTCAATTTTGGAGGAGGAGAAAGAAAAGTGAAAAAAGAAATTAGATGTCCCGAAATCATGAACCATGTAGAATTTAATGACATACATTTTATTTATTACTGTTGCTAAAAAGCAGCAATTACCAATTTTTCATACGGTGACTATAAAAGTGGAGTATTGACAACTAAGTGTTCAAAAGTTTTTGTTTGTCCTGTGATAATTTTTTCTTGCAATTTAAGATGAAAGTCTGTTTTTCATATGCCCCTGGAGGAGGAGGTGGGATAGATGGCTTCTTAAACCCTTATAAAGTATAAAGACACTTAATGAAGACATTTTCCCAGAAGGAAGCTATTACCTGGATTGCTCTAAGCCTTTCATTCCATTTCAAACATTCAAGAAATTAGAGATTAGAAGGTAAATCACATTGACTAATAGATATCAGGTACTGGCTCCTTGTGCTGCCTTCTGCTGGGAGAGAGGGAGGCCTGCGAGCTCCCTAGAAACTTATGTTCTAGTTGACAAGATAAGATTTGTGTGCCTGAAGAATGAATAGTGCTCGTGGAAGTGCTGCCGTGGGGCACTGCGTGGTTAATTACTAGTGTGCAAAATAAAGCAGTGCTGCAGGAGGTTAGGGCAGGGAGGGGGAGGACCTCAGGCGGGGACAGTCAGGGCGGAACTGGGCACAGCTTGGTCACTTTCTGTACCGGGGTTTCTCAGCCTGGGCGCCATTGGTATTTGGGGCCAGATAATTCTTGGTCCTGGGGGCTTGTCCTGCACATTGTAGGATGTTTAGCAGCAGCCCTGACCTGTACCCACTAGATACCAGTAGCACCTGCACAAGCAGTAGGTATGACAAGCAAAGATGCCCCCAGATATTTCCACATGTTCCTTGGGGGTCAGAATCACCCCAAGTTGAGAACGACTGTCTACACCAACAGCAATTGCTTCACCTTTTGAATTACCCATATGATTGATTTTTGAAAATTTGGTCTATTTTTCTTTGTATGGAATTGAGTGTATATTTTCAAACACATTTTACTTTTCATGCCAGCTTTTGTTTAATAAATCATCATGAAAACTGCTTAAACTTAGGAAGAATTCTAGGACAGTCAGTGTTTCTAAAATTTGGTCTATTTTTCTTTGTATGGAATTGAGTGTATATTTTCAAACACATTTTACTTTCCATGCCAGCTTTTGTTTAATAAATCATCATGAAAACTGCTTAAACTTAGGAAGAATTCTAGGACAGTCAGTGTTTCTATAAATTCCCTTCAGTTTATGGAAGTTTAGCAAAGTTTATGTATCTGATGTTCTGTCTATAATTTCTGTATTGATATAACTAGTGGCGATAAAGAAGAGGGTTTGGGGATGAATTCTCTTTGGGCAGGTACCTGCTGCCTCAATTTAGTAGGTGTGTGGTCTTGGGCACATTACTTAAACTCACTGTATCTCAATTTCCTCTCAGGAATAATAATAACGCCTTCTTTAGGGCTTATAATGAGTAAATGAGTTAATGTGTTGCTATAATTGTGAATTTTATAAATCAAGTCTGTACTCATAACTGCTGTGTTTGGAGTTATCTTATGCAATTTAAGATAAGAACCATAAACAGACTGGCGGATTCACAGAACTGATTTATGAATATGGGGTGATGACAGACTTTCAGTAAGGGGAAAGGAGGCGTGCATACTTTTACAAGTTTAAGAAATCGTTATTTTAATGTTTGGAATCTTCTCTTTTTTTGGCTGCTGGCCAGTATGGGGATCTGAACCCGTGACCTTGAAGTTACAAGGTTCTGCTCTAACCAGCTGAGCTAACTGGCCAGCCCAGTTTGGCATCTTCTAAATGCCACTGTTGCCCCTGCTGAAGTTATGATCATAACTAGAGGTGACTTTAACTAGAGCAGAGGACAAAACACAGCCTTGTTTCGTGTACTGACCACACATCCCAGGTGGGAGAAGAGGACGTCACACATGTGCACCTGTGAGGAGCAGGGTACGTATCTCTACTAGACATTTATAGATGTGGCAAAATAATTACTCCTTGATTCGGTTATTGGTTACTGCCTTAAGAACTGCTACAAAACTTAATGGCTTAAAACAATCATTTTATATTGCTGGGGATTTTGTGGATCTGGAATTTCCTGGAACCCTTGGCTGGGGAGTGTGACTGTCACATTGTCACAGCATCAGGTGAGGTGGCTGCACACTCAGGGCAGCTCATCCACTCCTGTGACCTGTGCCGTTGCTCCGTGAGCACTTGCTCTCTTCCTCTGCATCCCCCTTTCTGCTCCACTTGTCCCTCTGTCCTCCATGGCCCCCCTTTGTTTTTTCCCAACATGGTGGTCTCTGGATAGTCAAACTTCTTACGTGGCAGCTGGCTTCCAGAGGCAGGAAGTGAAGCTGCCAGGCCAGTTAGGACCTCACCGGGAACTGACATAGGGTCCCTTCTGTCATAGCTGTTGGTCAAAGCAGTCACAGGCCTGCCAGAATCCCAGGTGGTAGGATCTTGACTCCAGTTCTGGATGGGCAATGGGCAGGTCATATTGGGAAGAGCCTGTGGAAGGGACACACTGTTGAGGCCATCTGTGGAATGCACAGTCTGCCACACCAGGAGCTTGTTTAAACTCTGCATTCTGTGACTCTACTTCCCATTCATCCCAACCCATTGGCCAAGAACTGCCATTTTCAACAAGCACTTAAGAGATAGTCTCACGCAGGGAGTCTAGAGTCAAAAGCAGCAATTTCAAAAATGGGTGGAAAGAAAACACTAGAATTTCTAAGTCTATTATTTTTACATAACGGCAATGGAAATTTTACTAATATTAATACGCAAGTTGATGCTGATGCGCTCGCTTGCTCAATTTGTCAGAGTTAGTTTCTGGGGTGTCCTGAAGGAATCACGGACACATAGGGGAGGATTTTGGTTTGCAGGTGCCAGTGGACTTTGCGTTGTGTTATTTATTATGGTAGGATCTTTGTAATGTTTTGTAATGAGGTGGGAAAGGACCGTTACATTTTGTTCCTTAAAGAGGATCTCTAGGTATCTACTGGCAACATATTTAAAGAACTGCCATTAATTTAACATATTAAAAAACATCAAACTTAACATATGAATGTGCATATGTATTCACACACATACGAATGTATATGAGGGTACTTGAAGAAGTTCATGGAAAGATTCATATTTTTAAACTTCTATTTTTTCCATGAGCTCTTTGAAGTACCCTCATATGTATATCTCACTTTATCTTCTCTGTCTTTTTTTAAAGATCTGAGTGACCCAAATTTGCTGAACTTCCTGTGATTTTTAACAGTATGATAAGTAGTAGGTACTTGTGAGAAAAAAGGGTATAATTATTTTCTTTCAGAAATAGTGAGACAGTCACTGCTTTTCAAAAGAAACTCATACAATGGAAAGGTAATTTTTACTTAGATACTTCCAAAAGTCTTATCCTTACATGAATTGGTTGTTGAAAATGACACTCAGGTGTCACTGTAACAACAACCTTAACTATACTTTAGATTTAGAAATTTAGAATATTATTTTTTTTCGAATGTTTTATATATACTTTTAATCTGGTTTTAGAGAACTCCCAAATGAAGAATTTCAGTATGTTTTAAGCTCATTTTTAAAACTTTCTGATGAATTTTCAAGCACAAGATTTTGACACTACTGAGGATGAAAGTAAATATACTAGACAAATTTCAACAACAAAGAAATCACCTAATTGTAGATATGATTGAACAAGTAGTATATCCAAATTTAGTAAGAACAGCAGGTGTTGAAATTGGTTTTACATATCTGTTTCAGGTTTCTGCTTTTAAAATACGTGCACTGTAATTAAAGTGTACATCGATGAGGGTAAATGCATAGTTGCATGTGTCTAGAATATATTAATGAGGAAATACACGTTGGTTGAGGATAAATGCCAAGTCTCATTGATAAGAGTGCAGGAGCAAAGCATTTTGCAAAATACTGGAAGAATCATATTAAAGATGTTCTGTGAGCACCACAAAATTGTCTGTAGTAAGCTTAAACAATTTGTGAAAATGTCACAAGGCTAGTATACTCTCTCTAGCAAAATGACATTTAATTTTAAAACAGTTTTTATTTTATTTTATTTTGTTTTTTTTCCTTTTTGTCTTTTTTTGTGACCGGTAACGGGATCGCAACCCTCGGTGGCACGCCTGCACCGTGCCCAACCAGTGAGCGAGTATACTCTCTCTAGCAAAATGACATTTAATTTTAAAACAGTTTTTATTTTATTTTATTTTATTTTTTTTCCTTTTTGTCTTTTTTTGTGACCGGTAACGGGATCGCAACCCTCAGTGGCACGCCTGCACCGTGCCCAACCAGTGAGCAGACCGGTCTCTATATGGGATCCTAACCCTCTGCGGGAGCGCCAGCCGCGCTCCCAAGCGCCACACTCTACCGAGTGCGCCACCGGGCCGGCCCTAAAACAGTTTTTAAAAAATTGCCTTTGTTTAGACGATGAGATTAAAACATTTCCTGCTTTTTATTTGTTTTGTTTCTTTTCGAATATCACATGACTTGGAGTAGATCTAGTTAAAACTTGCAGATTAGTCACTGCCAGGTTCATCTTATCAAGACTGCCTTTCGGTTCCAGCCACTTCATTACTACAACCAGGTTTGTGTAAATTTGTTTTTATTTTAATGCTGGAAAAAAGAATCAGCAATACCCTGATGGTAGATAATGAATTTCATTCATAAGAATGTACTTGCTTAGAAATATAAACACCATGGAGAACAACTTTACATTTATTTTCTCCTGTTTGATCATCCTTGGAAGAAAGTGTACCCCTGCTGGGGTCCTCTTCTGCTCTTCCCAGTATCCTTTCCTCTTCTCCACCAGAAAGCCTGGATGGCTGCGATGTGCTTCTGTGCCCCGAGGTGGCCAGTTGGGTGGGGTCAATGGAGAAGCACCTTAGCTGAGCTGTGGGGGAGATGAGATGGAGGTCAGGGTTCTGATTCCCTTCTCTTGCCCCCATAGTCACCTCAGACTGGCTGTGGTCCTTGACCAAAGGTCTGCTGCTCACAGGGGCCTCAAGACTGCAGGGTGCTCCACTGCCTGGCTCTCTCTTTATGGCCCCAGTCTTCTCCCAGTGTCCCTTAAGACCCCCTGGTAGCCACAGGTGACCTTGTGTTTCCCTCCACCGTTGCCTTTTCTTTGATTATAGTCCTCTTGTCTTTCTTCAAATTATCTTATGTGATAGTGTCACATATTTCCTGTAGGATCCTTGATTCATAAAGTATCCTATAAATATATTTTAATATTTTCCCAGTTTTTAGATGTATTTTTAATTCTCTTTTAGAACACAGTAAACATGTTATGTGTTTCTTTTAAATTTGTCTTTTATTGTTTATTCTCTTCATCCATCAATGGTTTTGAAGAGAGACAGAGAGATTCAGAATCTACACAATTTTTAATGAGTTTGGTTGAACATGATAGCATTTTAATTTTTTAAATTAATGTTTAAGGAAAAAGGATTTTCAAAGTACCTTGCCATATTAGACTAAAGCAAGGGTTGGCAAACTTTTTCTGTAAAGGGCCAGATAGCAAATTTTGAAGCTATTCAGGCCATGTGATCTCTGGGGTAACTAATCAACTCTGCCATTTTGTTGCAAAACCAGCCATAGACAATATGTAAATAAATAGAGATGGCAGAGTTCCAATAAAACTTTATTTAAAATAATACATGATGGGCCACATTTGACCTATTGGCTATAGTTTGCCAACTCCTGTACTAGAGTAACCCAACATTAGAAAATGGATATAATTTCTTCCAAAAATACAGAATTTTTAAAGATATACAAATTATAAATCTTTACAATGGATGAAATCATAAAATTTTTTACATTTTAATTATGATTTAAATCAAAGGAAAAACTCCTAGTTATATTCCTCTAAAAGTTAAGTGTAGTGTACAGGGAAATGCTCAGCTGTAAGAATGACCTATGTATGGAAGTACTTGAGTAAGTAAGTGTCTATTCTGTTTGAATGGAACAACATTTAGTGTATTACTTGTTGCCTAAAAATAGGATTTAATACTTTTGTTGACACTGAAGCCACTTAACAGATATTTAATTAACCCTAG
>NW_007728723.1:38098-39189 GCF_000696425.1 Galeopterus variegatus | reverse complement strand
CATTTGACCTATTGGCTATAGTTTGCCAACTCCTGTACTAGAGTAACCCAACATTAGAAAATGGATATAATTTCTTCCAAAAATACAGAATTTTTAAAGATATACAAATTATAAATCTTTACAATGGATGAAATCATAAAATTTTTTACATTTTAATTATGATTTAAATCAAAGGAAAAACTCCTAGTTATATTCCTCTAAAAGTTAAGTGTAGTGTACAGGGAAATGCTCAGCTGTAAGAATGACCTATGTATGGAAGTACTTGAGTAAGTAAGTGTCTATTCTGTTTGAATGGAACAACATTTAGTGTATTACTTGTTGCCTAAAAATAGGATTTAATACTTTTGTTGACACTGAAGCCACTTAACAGATATTTAATTAACCCTAGCGAATGTTGATACAGATGACATTTTGCAGATTATGCTGGCTCCTTGGTTAATACAGCAGTGGATGTGTGTATTCTTGTTACACATGCGTGTGCATGTGTGTTCATGCATTAGTTCCTGGTCTTCTGCATTGGTTGACACTCCAGAATTGTGTGCTGTCTTCCTCACTGTATAGGGCACATATAGAGAAAAAGTAATGGGCAGCAACTGGTTGTGATTGTTTTTGGTGGCAACTAAAAATAGGGAATGTGTTCAAAGAATGAAGGGTCCAAAGATAGCACAGATGCCAGGGGACAGGAGAGGGCTGTTCAGGACGGTGATCTCAGGACATCATTTAATGTGTCTCATGTTTGGCTAAAGGGCTTTCTTTCAGGTATTTGCAGAGACGAATTTGCCATTTTCAGTCCTAATATGCTTAATTATAGGTATTCTGTGTTTGTATGTATGCATGTATGTGTAAGGGGGAGAGAGATTATGAACATATGAATGGATGATTGAATGAAAACAAATGCATAGGGAATATCTTATTCTGGCTGAAGGAGTGGGTTAACTGTCCATCTCTGGTCCGAACTGCTGTGACCAGGGAAGAAGACTGCAGTAAGAATATGTCCTTTGGGGCCACTCCCTGTATAGCTACTTCCCTCGCTGTGGGTTTTGTGAGCTGCGGAGAAGACCACAGATGTCTGTTCTATTGCCCAAAGCATA
>NW_007728723.1:33647-38027 GCF_000696425.1 Galeopterus variegatus | reverse complement strand
GCTGTGGGTTTTGTGAGCTGCGGAGAAGACCACAGATGTCTGTTCTATTGCCCAAAGCATAGGATACAAGGGAAGTCAAACCCAAGCAGCAAACAAAGATGCTGAACCTTGTGAATATGATCTGGGAGATAGATAGAAGGGTGGACGTGGGCACCAGAGTCTGTGGAGAATAAACCATCGGTAAAATGGTGGTGGGGGTATTTCGTATAATATAAATTTTAAAAGTCAGCTCTTTAAGCATTGTGATGATCTGAAAATTTGTCTTTATAGTACAACCAAGTAAAAGTAATCCACCTAGATGTAATACACATGGGGTATTATCAGACAGAGGCTCTTGGGAAATCTCTTTGGCATTTCTTCTTATTATGATATGAAAGGTGGACTTGCAGCTTCTTATTTTAGCATCTGTATTTAGCCAAGATGGTGGAAAACTTCTGGTATTCTTGAAGCATTATACAAAGAGAAAAATACCATTTAGTGCAGTCTGCAGTAGGTTTGCCTCAAAGCTTGTACCTCCTGCCTCAGTTTTCCTGAAAGCATCCATCGTTTTTGGTAGCATTTCTTCAGCTCCCCACGAAGCAGCCCCAGCAGGGCACGTGGGTCAAGATCCATTGCAGGAAGCCACCTGCATGGGCTGAGAATGCCCTTCACCTCCCTGAGAATGCACTCTTCACCTTGACCTGCTATGATCAGACCTTGAAGCCTCAGAAGGCATCACTGCCCATCTGTGGAAGAATGATGGGCATCCAGAAACAGCTGTCGTGAGAAGTTTCCAGCTGGTGGTTAACTTTGGCTTAGAGAAGAACCAAGCATGGCTGGTTTTGAGTTGATGACTCATGGCTTTAACAGGGCAACTATGGTTTGAGTTAAACGATGTTAGAAGTTTCCAGCTGGTGGTTAAGTTTGGCTTAGAGAAGAACCAAGCATGACTGGTTTTGAGTTGATGACTCATGGCTTTAACAGGGCAACTATGGTTTGAGTTAAACGATGTATATAATTTGGATGCAAGCATGTAAGGAATTTCTTATTAATCCCATGTTTCTTTGGGAGGAAGAGCTCTATCATTTTTGGCCTTGCAAGCTGACTCACAGAGGCCTTGTCTTGGCTACCTCACAGCAGACGACTGAAGCTTGAGATGCATCTAGAACAAGGAAGGGGCGACATCCATGGAGAATAAACTCCTACACTGCTCCAGGGAGTCAGGACAATTGCATCATGAAATGCACGTGTTTTGTAGGCAGGATCATTTTCTAACAAGAAATGTTAGAAATGCTTTCTTGAGTAGAAGGCATCCCAGACAGTAGATGGAAGGAAAAAGAGACTGTGGAATGATGTTTAAATGCTTCTAATTAAAGGGAGGGACTTGAAAAGCGTTGGAGGCCTGAGGAATTTAACACACAGCAGCAGACATTTCTCCCTCCCTTTCTCTCCTTCAGTGCTGCTATTAGAATGAAGGATGTGAGTGTAGTCTTGCCTCAGCCTGACAGGTGTTCTCTGGCTGGCCAAGGGGCTGCCCCCTTCCTGTGCTACCATCCCATTTCCTAAGGCAGGGGCCTGGCTATAAGGACTGATCCCTCCCCCAGCACTAGAATAGAACTCTAACTGAAGCAATGTGCCTGGGCACGGCACGGGAGAGCCATTCATTAAAGCTGTTCCTTTTTGTACCAGTTGGCTTCTTCCAGCTGAAAACTGCGAGGGCAAATAGAAGGGTTTTCCTCCTTTTACATAAAAGCATCCTGGGTCTGCACTAGCCCATGATGACGGAGTCTGTTCCCTTTATGATTTCCTCAAAATTTTACCCCAAGAAAGAGTTCTTGAGTTAGAAAATAAAGGGGAAAAATTCCATCACTGGCGATTGTTAAAAATAACTGATAAATAGGGTCCAATTTGAATCAACCTCATCTGTTATAAAAGAGAATGGAAGTAATTATATCCTCATCTTCTCCTCTTTGCTGGCTCCTTGTTAACTCCCAAATGGTCGCTTTCTCTGTATAATTCATTCAGGATGTGTCTCCATTGATACTTTTCAGACAAGCAAATCTGGGTTTGAGTTTACATTATGAAAATGAAGGTCTTTTGATTTCCCCTTGTCATTGTTAGTTTCTTTCAGAATTCTATATTAGCTACTGTTTTCTAGTCTATAGAAAATCACGACTGTGCTAGATATTCATTACAATGTGCTTTTGTTTGGAATTGGAGTATTCAATCAGGAGAATAAATTTGGCACAGACAAAATTATTATGCAAATACACACATGTGAGGGTACTTCTGGGGGTATTTCAAAAAGTTTGCGGAAAAATAGATTTAAAAGGTAATATGAAACTTTCCATGAACTTTTTGAAGTACCCGTGTGTGTGTGTGTGTGTGTGTGTGTGTGTCTGTGATATATGTATGTATTTGTTTTAGTAAAACCATAGATTATGTGCATTGACGTGTATAGTAATTAATTTCACATACCCTGGGTTTTGGTGTTATCTACTATGACTATGAACATGAGGTAAAAATTTTGGGTACTCTTTGGACTGCTAAGAGGCAGCTGGAGAACAACTTGGAATGGTCATCGGAGAGAGAGGAATAAGCCTGCATTTGCATGTGTTCTAACAGCGAGCATTGTCCAGGGAAGTGCACAGGATGCACTAACTTGCCTGTGTTGGGGGNTTTGCGGAAAAATAGATTTAAAAGGTAATATGAAACTTTCCATGAACTTTTTGAAGTACCCTTGTGTGTGTGTGTGTGTGTGTGTGTCTGTGATATATGTATGTATTTGTTTTAGTAAAACCATAGATTATGTGCATTGACGTGTATAGTAATTATTTTCACATACCCTGGGTTTTGTGTTATCTACTATGACTATGAACATGAGGTAAAAATTTTGGGTTCTCTTTGGACTGCTAAGAGGCAGCTGGAGAACAACTTGGAATGGTCATCGGAGAGAGAGGAATAAGCCTGCATTTGCATATGTTCTGTCTAACAGCGAGCATTGTCCAGGGAAGTGCACAGGATGCACTAACTTGCCTGTGTTGGGGGGTTTGATTAATGGTAAGTAGGCAGTGGCAAGCTGGCAAAGTGCCTTGTTTGCCCAGCCCAGGAGTGTGGTAGACAGAATTCTGAGATGGCCCCAGGTTTTCTGCCCCCTAGTGGACATGCCCAATATAATTCCTTCTCAGTGAGTGTGGACAGGACCTGTGAATATGATGGGATATCACCTCCATGATCAATTATCTTATTGGTAAAGGTAAAGGGATTTTGCAGGTGTACTTAAGAATTGTAATCAGTTGAATATAGGACAGTCAAAAGGGAGATTATCCAGGGTGGATTTGACCTAACCATGTGAGTCTTTAAAAGGACTGCAGCAGGTGCTCTCCCGTTGACCTTGAAGAAGCAAACTTCCATATTATGGAGAGCAGAACGTGGCACAGAATGGTGGGCATCCTCTAGCAGCAAAGAACCTCAGTTCTACAACCACAAAAATGAAATTTTGCCATGAATCCGTCAGTTTTGAAGAAGATCCCAAGCCTCAAAAAAGATCTTAGTCCCAGGCCAATGAGATCCTAAACAGAGGACTCAGTTAAGCCGTCTCTGGATTCCTGATCCATGAGAACTGTTAGGTAATAAATAGGTATTGCATGAAGTCTCTTAAGCTTATGGCAATTTGTTAGACAGCAATAGAAAACTAAAACAAGGAGCATATTCCTTTCCTATTGCTGCAAGCTTAAAACAATGCAAACTTACTGTCTTACCATTTTGGATGCCAGAAGTTCACAGTGGCTACCACGGCTCTAAAATCAAGTTGTTGGCAGGGCTGGTTCCATTTGGAGGCTCTAGGGGAGAATTTGTTTCCTTGTCTTTTCCAGCTTCTAGAGGCCACCTGCATTCCATGACACACGGCCCCCTCCATCTTCAAAGCCAGCAGTTGCAGTGCTCTGACCTCCGCTTCCTATCTGACATCTTCTTTCCTGATTGTGATGGTCCTGCCTCCCACTTTTATTTATAAGGATCCTTGTGATTACATTGGACTTACTGGATAATCCAGCATAATCTCCCCATCACAAGGTGCAGTGATTAGCAACCATAATCCTGTCTGTAGCCTCAGCTCCCCGCTTCGCATGAAGCATAACAGGTCCCGAGGGTTAGGTCAGGGACACCACTGTTCTGCCTACCAGTAGGAATTTAGGTTTATGTTGTGGGATGGGGACATACACATGTGACACGGTGGGATACATTTTTTAGAAAGAGCATTCTGATCATATGGCAGAGGTCCCTTTTGCCATCTGGTGAGCTACAACTGCCAGAAAATGGGTAATGCCTCAGTGTACTGACACTTTAGATTCCACTATTTTTATTTTATTTTCTAGAGATGACAGTAAATTAACTAAGTGG
>NW_007728723.1:30693-32197 GCF_000696425.1 Galeopterus variegatus | reverse complement strand
GAATGCCAATCACCTGTCTTTTCCCCTGTCTGGGACAACGATATATTTTGATTGCTTTTAATGATGTTTTATGGCTCTATTTGCTTTACCCAGTGTAGTGATCTTAAAGTCTATAAGGATCCAGATATTTCTGATTGTCTCTCAAGAACAATCAGGCAATCAAGTCAGTAGATAATCAATAAAAATATGGATATGGGATTTAATTTTCATATAAACTAGGGTTTCTGAACCTTGGCACAGTTGACATTTTAGGCTGAATAATTCTCTGTATGGGGCTGTGCTGTGCACTGTAGGGTGTTTCGCACCCCTGGCCTCTATCCCTAGATGCCAGTACCACCCACCCTCAGCTGTGACAATCACAAGTGTCTCCAGACATTGGTAAATGTCCCCTGGGGGCAAAATTATCCCCATTTGGAGAACACTGGTATAAAAATATCTGAGAATACTAGGGAAAACATATTTTGAATAGGAGCTGTTGGCTGGATTGAATTAGGTATTTGAATGAAGTGAAGGTGTTTTAATTCTAGTAGAAAAATTCTGTGCTGGGGGAAAATGGAAATTTTGTCCCTATAGAAGTAAAGATGCATTATCAAAGTACAATAATTGTCCCATTGTTTTAGTGCATTTTTAATCCTGCCAGGATCCTGAAATATAAGAAATTAAATTTTGATAACTCATCTTAATTCAGTAATATTGATGTATTTAGTTTTTAATCTGTAAAATGGGTCTATTGTGATAATTAAGTGAGACTTTTAAAGAGGCTTTTATTGTGCCTAAAAGCTCTCAGCTGTCTCAACTAATACTATTAGTGAAGAATCAGGTTAGGTCAGTGAGGAATTATTTGAGTTATATACACAGAGGTACGCATATGCATATGATTATTTATTTTTTAAAAACTTCACATTTATTATTAATGGAAACAATTTGTTCTGAGTCTGAGGAAGACAATTGGATGAACATCGCCACTGCCAGTGATGTACTTCTCTTAGCAACCCTGGCTAAATCATGAGTCCTCCGCCTAAAATTCTTAGTTTGCTTTTCAAATTTTTATTTCTGTTAATTTTAGAGGAATCCAATTTTCCTACTCAGCAAAATAAGTCTTGACCCTTATATATTTTTTAAGTAGCAACTGGACTTTCAGTGTAATGTATAGATTGTCATCCTTGATGTAATTTGGGGCCAGACAAACCTAGGTGGGTAAACACTGCACTGTTGCTTACAAAGGCACTGTTTGGGGTGGGGCTGCTGAGTCTCAGCTGTGTCTGTGGCCGTGCAACCTGGGCCAGGTCCTGTGTGAAGGTGTGCCGCTTCCCATTCTCACCTGCGAGGAAGGATGCTAGGGCCTTGACTGCCCCATACCACTCTTGAGTCTGTGACTTTCTTTTCTTTCCTTCTCTATCATTATTCATTGAAGAAGATCAACAGGTCCTGTGCTGTTTGCAGTGCTGGATCCATCCATTAACAATGAAATCGAATGTATTGAATGCAGAAGCACCTGCCGTAG
>NW_007728723.1:20286-30051 GCF_000696425.1 Galeopterus variegatus | reverse complement strand
GGATCCATCCATTAACAATGAAATCGAATGTATTGAATGCAGAAGCACCTGCCGTAGTCAGTGTAAAGGAAAAATCATAAAATAAAAACCAGACTCTACAATTAGGGTTCCTGGATTTGTCCATATACAAAGTCCCAGTAGAAGAATTGCCTTTGACATATGTATTTTTTCCCCTATTCCTAAGATAGATTTCCTCTGAGAAAAGATACATGTTAAAATAAATTGTTCCAAAATCCTGCCCCTCAGTCACATCAGGGTTCAGGCACCTGTACAGGGCCAGATAGTTAACATTTTAGGCTTTTCAGACCAAGAGGCAAAATCAAGGGCATTATGTAGGTCCTCCTATAACAAAAGAGAAAAAAAATATCCTCAAATTCTTTCTTGACCATGTAAAAGTATAAAAACCACTCTTAGCTAGCAGGCCGTCTGAAGATAGGCAGCGGGAGGGATCTGCCCCACAAGGCACAGTTTGCTCGCCCTTGTAAGCATTGAAGAAGCTGCTGTTAGACAGCAGTGACATTACTGCTCACATTTTGATGTTGTTTTTGTTGTTTTTCCTTTTCTAACCAGAAGTACCAGATGAAACAAAGCTTTCTAACTGTTTCCTGGAGAAATCTCTTCTCCTTCAGACTGTGATGAGTCTAGGTTGTTGCTGTCTAATTTTATAGTCGTCCCTCAGTTTCCATGGGAGATTGGTTCCAGGATCCCCGTGTACACCAAAATCTACGTATGCTCAGGTCCTGCAGTGGGCTCTGTGGAACCCGTGGGTATGACACATCAGCCTTTCTATACTGAGGTTGCAAATCCCATGAATATTGTGTTTTTGATTCTTTCTTGGTTGAAAACAATCTGCATATAAGTGTATCCTCACAGACCAAACTGTGTTGTTCTGGGGTCAACTGTATATTGAAAGCAACCCAAGGCAGCTCTTGGGCACCCTGAGAATGTGCTCTTGAAGAGAATGGTGCGTTTCTGACCAACATGTCTTTCCCCAGCGTGTATCCTCACAGACCAAACTGTGTTGTTCTGGGGTCAACTGTATATTGAAAGCAACCCAATGCAGCTCTTGGGCACCCTGAGAATGTGCTCTTGAAGAGAATGGTGCGTTTCTGACCAACATGTCTTTCCCCAGCCGTCAGTACGTTGCAGACTTTCTTTTCTGGCCAGAGGCTAGAGAGAGTTGTTTTTGCTTCAGATGGACTTAGGGTATTTTTCTGCTCAAATTTTGGGCCATCTGTTTTTGAAAATTTTCACTTCCATATAGATTTGTAATGTTATTATATTGGGGTCTGAGAGACCACCCATAGGTTCAGTATTCTCTAGGAGGTCTCAAGGATTCAACATATTGTCATACTCATGGCTGTGATTTATTACATACAAAGAAGGAAACAAAGAAAATCAGAAAAAGGGAAAAGGCAAAAGGCTGGAGTATGAGGGAAACCAGGCGTGAACTTCCAAGAGTCCTCTCCCAGTGGAGTCACACAGAATGCACTTAATTTCTCCATCAACAAATTGTGACATGTGTAAAGGGTTGTCTACCAGAGAAGTTCAGTGCCCAGGGTTTCTATTAGGGGCTGGTGACATAGACATTCTCTGCCAGGATCCAGGAAGGAAAGCAGGTGTTCAGCATAAACTGCCTTGCTTACTTAAATAGTTTAGGCACAGTGGACCATTCTTATTAGAGAATGGTCGAAACCCTCCTTAAATCCGAGCTACCAGACAACAGCTCAGAGCGAGCTTCACAAGCAGGCTTCTGTAAGGATCAAAGTCCCAGGCCTGCTCTAACTCCTCTCTGCAGTTATTAAAAGGGGATTGGAACTTATCATGTGGAATTTAACAGCAGTGGTTTCCTAACTCAGAAATGACCCTTACAATTAATCCTTATTTTTTGCCTATGTAGGTTTTTATTATATTTGAATACGGTAGTAGGGTACTTCAAAAAGTTCATGGAAAGATCCATATTGTCTTTTAATTCTATTTCCACAAACTTTTGAAGTACCCTCACATATGTAGAAGTAGAGAATATAAATAGATAAATCTTACAAAAATTTTAAGAAACCTTAAGACCACTCTTCATGATATCTTACATTCTATATTTTATATCTCTTTTGTTACTGTTACAGGAGTAATTGTGATTACAATGTGTCTATTCTATTTTAGTGTTAGCAGGAGATATTTTCATGAACATTATTACCTCCTTTGAATTCTATGTCACCAGTTTTTGGTAATTAGGGCATTTTTCTTTTATAGTTTTTTTCATATTTTCAGGCGAGCAAGCTAACTCATACAGGTTAGGCAATTTGTTCAGGTTGCATAGCTAATAGAAACAAAGCCAGAGCACAAATTCTGTTTTTGTATTCCTTTACGAATTCCACAGCCATCTCCAGTGCCTTTTTACTGAGTCAGATAGGACTCACAGCTCCAAACAATAGTGTGTTGTTATCATTAATATTTATTTTAATTGCTTCCATGTCTACAGGGAATAGTAAACTTTCCTCCATGTGTTACCTATCTGGCTTATTCCTCCCCCTGGCCCCCCAATCTGGCATCAAGGTGTCTGATAAATAGGAGGAGGGGGGCAGAGGGAGTTCTAATCTAAGTAATTTGTTGCAGATGTGGACTTTGATCTCTCAGTGTGATAACAAATTAGAGGCATGAGACTCGCAGCTCTCCAGCCCATAGTGTTTCTCTCAGTAAAGTCCCTTCCATATATGGGCTGTATGTGTTGTTTCCAAGGGATGCATTTCGGTAGTTTCTTTAGTCTAAAGATTTTATAACCTAGAAGAAAAAAATTGTGTTTTTGCTCAGAATCCCAGAGATGATTCTATAATGTAAATGTTGTATGCCTTACTAGCTTATTTATCTTGAAATTAACATCATTTCTAAAACAAATGGAAATATACCTACTTCAAAATAAATTAGTATGTTTAAAACACAGATAAACATAATTTATCCTTGAATTATTAAGCAATTACAAATCAAACAGTTGGTGCTAATTAATGATCTATATACAAGGTAGCATTTTAAAAATTCATGATAAATTACAGCACTCTGTTGAAGTGTTGAAGGTGATTATTTATAAAGTGTGATGTAAATGAAATTTGCCACAGTGGAAAGGAAATAAATTCTTTATAAACATCTAATTATCTTTCTCTCACTTCTGGATTCAGTATGTCTACCTCCATGTAGGAAAAATATAGGAAAATGGTCAGGGCCCCTCAGATGTTCAGAATCTTGACAAGCATTTGATGTAAATATGCACGTGTGTGCCCAGGTGTTTCTTGGCTATTGACTAATGTAATTGCGCATGTGCACCCAGGTGTCCTGGGTTATGGACTTAAGCATAAAGGACGAGCAGCTCTGATACATGGTGCTCCCCATCCCTGGGATGCCCCCCCAGGGGGGCATTGGGAGGCTACTACTGTGGTTGCAAGCTATTGCTGCCAGTGCCCCCGGGATGCCCTGAGAGGTCACCACTGCTGTTGCTACTGCTACTACTGCTGAGGACTGAGCTCATGTCATCTGCCAGTGGCTCCTGGGATCTTTCCCAATTACCTAGTGTGGACCTGCGTGTGAGTGGTCTGGTGACCCAGCCTGGCATGTGAGGGGTCTGGTGACCCGGTCTGTACAGTAGGTTTGAAGTGTCTGAGCCATACCCTGACAATACAGGTGGAAACTTAGTATAACTAAAATAATGAAACGTTTTGGTTTGAGTTATGAATTGCCTAACCCTACAACTGGCCTAGCTTTGCACTCTACATCAACTCTTACAGCCCAGGGGCAACAGTATTCAAGATGGCATTTTTAGTTCCATCATAATTAAGATGTATCCAAATTCCAGATCACTGTTATCACATTACCATTTACTGACAGATTCTGAACTTCGTTGAGAAGAAGGATAAATCCCAAGTTTTACATGTTCTTTCCTGGGAGTCTTATGATGCCATTTTGTATTTCTTCCCTCAATGAATGGGTGGTCTTTTCACTGTTAGTTCAGTCTCTCTTCCAGGCTGAATTGCTAACTGGGTATGTCATCCACACACACAAAATGTTTTATGAGTTCATTCTCCAGGTTTCTAACCTCAGCCTGTCTCACTGTTTTTTATCAATGTGCTAAAAATATTTCTGGATCATCCCAAGTGAATCAGTTGATTGACAGTTTTAGGGTCCATCAGATCTTAACAGATGAAATCTACCAATATAATATTTTCAAGGGCAAATTATAAGCCCTCCAACTGAGGCTACATCCAACACCAACAATAAACAACAGGTCAGTTGATTGACAGTTTTAGGGTCCATCAGATCTTAACAGATGAAATCTACCAATATAATAATTTCAAGGGCAAATTATAAGCCCTCCAACTGAGGCTACATCCAACACCAACAATAAACAACAGCAAACAGGTGCATTTATCAAGGATGGGAAATAGCATAGGCATTTCAGAAAGCACAGATCAACAGATTTAGGTGGCTCCGAAAAACTTCATCGTATTCCTTTTTACTCAGTATATAGTATTATGATGCAGAATGTGAAACCTTAGCTTTCTCTAACCGATCCTCTTGTGTCTAAAATATTGTGCACGTTTTTGGATAGTACACTTTTCAAAAAGCTTTTTATTATGGAAAATTTCAAACCTAGACAAAGGTAATGAGAACAGCCTCATGAAACCCTACATACCCAGCAGCCACTTAAAAAACGTATCAGCGTATTTTGTAAATCTTATCTCTCATATTTCCTTACACACTTCCTCCACTCCCACCCCTAGCCATGGATTATTCTGAAGTACATCTCAGAGAACGTGTCATGTCATCTTTAGCTATTTTAATTGAATTCTATACTTTTGAGTTAAAGCCAATCAGAAAGAAGAGAGAGGAAAGGGACCAGGGTCGTCAGAAGAATGCCAGTGTCGTCGATGCCATGCTATCTGAGAACTGAGAGAAGGGACTCAGGCACACCGGTCTGGAGAGGGCAAGACCCAGGAGGCTGATTTCAGCGTCCATAAACACGGGCAATAGTAATGTGGAAATGACGTGGATAGGACAATGCTTGGCGGCATGATGCAGAGGGGCAGGTAGAGGGGATTTAGGTGAGATTTGGTGTCAGGTGGCTCTTTCCAAACCTAAGAACCTGTGGAATATGGTGGGATTCTCACCTCAACTTCTTAGTTTTTATATTAAATATGAATCTAATCATGTCTAAATATGAAAGTCAGGCAAGAGCCTCATCCTACTTTGTAAAATGGACACAGAAGGCTATGGAAGGATCCTGGCGTTTTGAGCCAACAACCTAGTGAACCACCTTGATTCTGCCACGTTCTAGCTGGGCAGAACGCTATGAGGTACACATCTTCACTGAATCTCAGGATCCTGCTCTGAAAAGTGGGATTTTAAAGGATTTTTCTGAGAGTTAAATTAGGAACATCCTTAAAACCTCTCCCTTTTATCCTGTACTCAGGTGCTTGCTTGGTATTAAATATTTGAATTTATTGTTCAAGTTTCCAGATACTGCAGAACATCCCGTGTTAATATTGCTTTGATATAGTTGAATATGTATCAATTTGTTCAGCAACATGAACTGGGGGTACAGTGGTGAGTTACTCAGGGTCTGTCCGGAAGTTAGCTAGAGTTTGGTGGGCATTCTGTGCTGGATCAAATGGTCTTTATCACTCTAGGAGAAAAAGTTAGCCATGTCTCCTTCCTCCTATCAAGAGAATATGCAATTATGTCATGGCTTCAGTCTTTCTGCTATCTTTCTCCTGGGGGTGAGAAGAAATTGCTTAAAAGATAAAATACTGTTTTCTAGTACTGTCTTAAGGGACCTGATAAAAGTTTCCATTTTAGCCTAAAGTTACACTAAACAGCAATGGTTAAATCAATGAAGCATTACATCATTATATTGACAGAGCCTTTTAAAATGTATAATATACAGTTATTTATGGAACCATTGCCCTCTAGAGAGTGTCATAAATAACCAGATACCCCCCAAATCATATGTTTCTATTTATTCTCTTTGTTAATAGTATTTAAAAGCAGAGGTTTGCCCATAGATCCTATTTATAAGATACTTAGAAAGTACAGAAACTCACTTGTGCTTTAAAATGTGGCCTGGATCATATTGGCATCTTGCATTATCTGAAATCTCAAAACAATGTTTCCTTTGGAAACATCAACCTGTATTCAGAGATTTAAACCACCCATGCTATCCTAAAATGCCCTCGGGGTGGATGTAGAGCCAGTAATATTTGGAACTCACAGTGTGGCATTGAGCACTGATGCCTTTTGTTCATAAACAGATTGGGAAATGTGAGCTAAATGGATTTTTCTGTAGTGGTGGGAGAAGTTTGGAAGCAGGGGTGCCGTGGGGTAAGGAATGTTAAAATGTAGAAATTTCTCTTTGGTCTTCCTCCGCAAAAAGCTGCCCTTCTCCTCCCAGCATTTTTTAGATGCCAGGCCCTCAGTATGAAAATACCGCGTGCCAGCCGAGCCCTCGACATTCCCACGGGCGCATGGTGGACAGCTCGCGGGTGCTGTCCGGATCCCATGTCTGGACCCCAGATGTGCAGTGTGGGTAGAAAGCACTCATGCAATGGCCTGAAAAGAAGCTGAGTGGGCAGCTCACTTCAACTTGGTGTGTCATAACCCAAGAAGTGATGCCTGTTTTAATTCACTTCTATTCACCCTATCAGTGAGAGAGGCATCCCATGCTGTAGGGTTATGAGGATAGCTGCATACAGGATACCTGGTGCTGGACAGATGAGATCGGCAGCAGTTTATTAGTCCCATTGACCTAAAAAGAAACGGAGGCCAAATACATATAGCAAGGATTTATTGAGCCAACATGAGGATTGCAACCGGGAGACACATAGATCAAGGAGCCCTGAAAAATGCGTCACGAAGAGGCCAGCAGAGCTTAGCATTTTATAATCACAAGAAAGGGGAGACATCAAAAGAAGTAGAAGGACAGCCCTCCTAATCACTTCATCAGTTTTTCTATTTGTAGCACATGACATAGAGATTTGGGATTGTTATTAGTTTACATCTTACAGGCAGGGGTCTAGAGTAAGGTTTACAAGAAGCATCTTAGGTTATTTTATGGCTTCCTGGTGCCATTATGGCTGCTTCTAAGTCAAATGATCTTATGATAACATTTTCCAGGACAGGTGGGTATGAATACTATCTAATCCCAAATCTCCCAAGGCATTGTAATTTAGCTGACCTGGTCAGAGCAAGTTTTTTTGTTGTCAGTCACACATACTCACAGCCTGGAGGAGGACACCACACATGACCACATGGGAGATGCACTTGAGAACAGTGAACCACAGGGGGCTGTGGGAGGCAGGCTTTGCAGTGTCAAGAGGCTGAGGTGACCCTGGTTCCACAGGAGGATGTGATTGACTTGTCTGAATAAATTTCACTGGCTGGCAGGGGACTGAAACTGCTACTCAGGGATATGCAGGAACTGTGCCTGGTCCATATGATAAGGAGGGTTGTTTGCCTAGGGGATCTTATCCACAGAGCAGCATTGGGAGGGCGCGTGTGGTTAGGCCATTTGAGACACCCCTCATTTCTACCAGATGCTGGTTGAGGCAGCACATAACAGTGGACCTTAATTTTAGGCTCACACCACAATGCCTGGGGAAAAAGTACACCTGTTTGCATTCACAGCAGACTACTTACTTGTAGTTCCAGTCCACTTGGCTCACATGCTAACACTTTCCCCTAACTTTCTGTTCCTAAGTATTAAAGTACATATACATTGTCATGAGGAGTCCCAAGAGTAAGACTAGAAGGAATTTCAGATCAAAGGCAATTTTTATTTACGTCTTTGAGGCTCAAAATAAGGGATAATTTACTTGGTAGGTAAAGATATTTGACTGGTGGCCACAGTCCACCCCCTCCCTACCCCCAGTGCAGCAAATCTCTGCAATAGGTCACACATTTGATAGATGAATATTTGTTGTTGTTATATAAGAGATATATTTATCTTGGGGGAAAAGATAGTTTTTGTGTTTTGTTTTCAAATATGATGTATAAAATTATAAAACTAGAGGTGTGCTTCCTTTTTTGTGTTTCCATTCCTGGTCTTCAGGGTCCACTGGGTCTACCTTGAACGTGACCCCTGAGTGGACTTGGGGGCTGTGAGGTGTGAAAATGAGATGCCACACTCCCCACAATCTGGAACTTCAAAGCTGAGAACTTTAGAGTGTTTTCCTACTCACGCAATTTATCCGACGTCAATGCTGATTTCATTTCTTTATGAAGTGGTTCCCTGACTGTGTCCATATTTTAATTTCAAGTGCATGGTACATGATTCTAGAATTTGCTTTGAACATTATTGAAGCAGCATGTGTTATTTACCTGGAGGCTGGGTAGTTTAGTGTTTTCCCTCCTCCTCTTCACGCTCTTTCCTTTGGGCCATCCATCCCCCTCCATCCTGGCCCACTCTTTCCTCTCCTCCACCCCACACCCCCATCTCTCTGCTCCTGTGTCTTTCTATTGTTATTCTCACTCCACATGTCTAATTCCTCTTGGCTTACAGAAGTATGTTTGGTAAAAGTGAAATGTTCATAAATGGGAAATAAATAGACCTAAACTAAAACTAACATGATCTATTTTATTGCTATGTGTTATTCTTTTTCTATCTTACAATGTGTTTCCCCCAAATAGACTTGAATGTGGACTCTATCATTACAGGCCCATATTTCCTAAAAAGAAAGTAGGCACATAGCCACCATTTGAGAGTTTCCAATCCTAAAATTAGTTTAACGGCAACAACAAAAATAGATTTACCAGCTAAATTCATTTCTTTTTTTTTTTTTGTCTTTTGTCTTTTTCCGTGTCCGGCAACGGATCGCAACCCTCAGTGTTGCCCCCGTACCGGACCGGGACCGGCAACGGGATCGCAACCCTCGGTGTTGCTCCCACACCTCGCTCAGCCAGTGAGCGGGAACCGGTCTGTATGTGGGATCCGAACCCTCGGAGGGAGCGCTGCTGCAATAGTGCGCCACCGGGCCGGCCCCTAAATTCATTTCTTATCAATCTCTGCCAGGGAGATAAGGAGAAAGGAGGCAAGTACACGTTTGAGAAGAGATAATTCATTATGGCACTTTGAAGCCGCGTTCTAAATGGAGCACACACTGAGAATCACCCAGGAGACAGAGGGAAAACCCAGCCGGGAGAGCCCTCTTCTTTAGAGCAGCTCCTGTGGTGGAAAATCCAAGTGTGATCAGTGAGAACGACTTGATGTTGACATGTCGTCACCTGCTGAAATACTAGTGCAGATCACAGGCACTAAGACTGCGTTCTTTTCTGTTTTGAAAGAACCTAAGTTCAAGTCATAGGTAAAGGCTGAATAGTAGAACACAAGAGTTCTCATGACTTAGGTGAACCTGGGGGACAGAATACAAAAGCAGGGGGCAGTTTTGTTTCTTTCATTGGAAACAAATTTTCAAATATTCTTTTTTATTTTCCTTTTTGTCTTTTTTCGTGACCGGCAACGGATCACAACCCTCAGTGTCGTGCCTGTACCGGACCGGGGACTGGCAACGGGATCGCAACCCGCAGTGTTGCTCCCACACCTCGCTCAGCCAGTGAGCGGGAACCGGTCTGTATGTGGGATCCGAACCCTCGGCGGGAGCGCCGCCGCGCTTCCCAAGCGGCACACTGTAGCAGTGCGCCACTGGGCCGGCCCTCAAGCCTTCACATTTTTTTTTTCCTTTTTGTCTTTTTTCGTGACCGGTAACGGGATCGCAAACCTCAGTGTCG
>NW_007728723.1:18504-19432 GCF_000696425.1 Galeopterus variegatus | reverse complement strand
TTGTCTTTTTTCGTGACCGGTAACGGGATCGCAAACCTCAGTGTCGCGCCCGCACCGTGACTGGCAACGGGATCGCAACGCTTGGTGTCGCACCGCACCGCGCTCAACCAGTGAGCGGACCGGTCTCTATACGGGATCCGAACCCTCGGCGGCTCCCACCGCACTCCCGAGCTCCGCACTCTACCGAGTGTGCCACTGGGCCGGCCCTCAAATATTCTTAATGCACAGCACTGTTCTAGCTTTCTCCATATATTGTAATAAGCAACTTTATATTCTTCTGAACAGATTTTTTGTTGGCAGACATCTGTATCTCTCTTTCTTTTTTTTTCTTCTACTGACTCAATAGATTTAGCTTTTCAAATCATTTGGAACTCCTTAGGTATTTACTTGAAATTTTATTTTTAAATCTCCCCCAAAGCAAACAATAATTTCTAGTGAACATGTGTGGAAATATTTGTCACTACAAACTTTTAAGAATATTAAAAGCAAATTTTGCCCAGTAGCAGTTTGTATTTCCATCTTCCGTTGTGGCTGCATTTCCAAGTTAAAGGCAGATAACTGAAGCTTAGAATGGGAATAGAAGGCTTTTCCTCTAAATTTCTGAGAAATTGTGAATTGGTACAGCCATTGTCGAAAACAGTATGGAGGTTCCTCGGAGAACTAAAAATAGATCTACCCCACCACCCAGCTTTACCACTGCTGGGTATATACCCAAAGGAAATGAAACCAATGTATCAGAATGACACCTGCACTCCCATGTTCATGCCAGCACTATTCACAATAGCCAAGAGCTGGAACCAACATAATTGCCCATCAACAGCTGAATGGGTAAAAAAAAAAAAAAATCGTGGTATATTCACAATGGAATACTACTCAGCTAAAAAAATGCTATCCTATCATTTGTAGCAACTTGGATTGAACTGGAAAC